>NW_020174065.1:183456-209521 GCF_003031525.2 Neophocaena asiaeorientalis asiaeorientalis | reverse complement strand
AAGCTACGTTATCCACTGGAACAATTAAAACTAGCATACCACACCAGCCCTCAGGTAAAGCACTTCTTAATACTGCCAAAATTAGTGGTCCTCTTAATAAATCTCAGCCTCTGGGAAAAGTGAATCCTGAAACCACTGCTGTTGAAATGAACTGTTTTCCATCTTTGTTTTGAGACAGTTTTAATTTTCTGAGTGCCTATCTTCATTCAAACACTAATTCCAGCTGCCTCAGTTTTAATTTGTGCTTTCTCTGGGATTTGTAGAAACTTCTGATGCCCCCTTTAAGTTGCTCCGGATTGGGTTTGATTTTAAAATGTCTTTTTGCTTGGAAATCTTCATTCTCAGGCTCAAGTTTTGTGGATCTTCCCAGACCAGGGCTCAAACCCGTGTCCCCTGCATTGGCAGGCAGATTCTTAACCACTGCGCCACCAGGGAAGTCCACTGGCTCTAGAATTTGACTTCTCAGAATCATAGACCAGTTGTATGCCTTGCTAGTCACGTGACCTTGAGAAAATAATTTATCCTCACTGTGCCTCAGATTCTACATCTGTGAAATTAGATAAGAATATTACCTACCTCATAGGGTTTTTGCAAGAATTAAATGCAACACCTAAGTTACATGGAACAGTACCTGGTAAACAGCAAGCATTCAATGAACATTAGCTATTAACAGCACTAAAAAGTATTTTTTTGATTTGGCAATATGGAGGGTGTTAGTGACACAGTAAAGGCAGAGTTAGCAGAGCAGTGGGTCAGAGTGGGTTAAAGTGGGTAAATATTCTATTGATAAAATCGTTCTCATAGACAAGTGACAAAAGGATACTCATTACCACCAGAAGCTACTACTCCACTGGTTATGTCTATACATGTGACAGCAATCTAGTCCCCACATTTATCACCCCATTGATCATGGGTTTTGATCATGGTTTTTCATTAATCTCCTCAACTCCAATTTTGAGAGGGTTCCGCTTTGTGTTGAACCAGAATCTGCCCTCTAAGACCTTCAATTCAGTGACCTTCTGTCATTTGGGACCAAAGTATTATGTAGCACTAAAGTGTAAAAATCATGTTTCTTAAACATCTTTCAATCCTTTATTTACATTAAGCTGTAAACCTCCTTCATGTCATCTGTTTTCAAGGTTCTCAAAAATGCCCATCAGAAATCACCTGGGATTTAAAAAAAAATAGATTCTGAATCTTGGGCCTATCAATCCATGGTCTCTAAGAGGTAGGGTCCAGGAATCTGTAAGTCAAAAGTTCCTCTGGCAAATTTGACATACACATATTGTCTGTGTGACAAAAAACACCTTCAATGATCCATTTTTTCTTCTTTTTTCAACTCAGAGATTCCAACATTGCCAAATGTCACTTTTACTGGCACCATTACTTTAAAATTTGGCATTTCCAAATTGCAAACACATTACATTTTGCAGAGATACCAATTACTCCCAATCTATGATCATTGAACAGCTAATTGCAACGTACGAGGCTTTGGCACCCAGATGTCACGTGGCTGGGTGTGCCTACTTGGCTACAAATCCTTTTAGTTACTGCATTTCTCTGCCAGATAGATGCTGTGTCTGGTTGACGTAGGGTAGTGCACAGGTAGTCCCCACTGTGCTTTGGCAATGTATGCAGTGTTCACAGTGAAATTGATTTTACTTCCCTACCATCACCATCTCATAATTCTTGCACTGTTCTTTGAATCAGATGTCCCCAGCTCTTCTCACCAGTGACAAGGAGTGGTGGAAGCTGGGCACTTAGCTGAAAGCAAAGTCCAATTTGGTTTCACACTTTGAAATTGGAATCAAGCTTTTCCTTTGATAAGGAGGGAACTGCTACAGGCCACCCAGTCCCGTTGTTGCCGCTCTAGATATCTCCTCCATGGGTATTCTGACATTTTGGGCATGACCCCCAGCATCCAAAAATAAGACTGGAAACATAAGGGAACCAACCCATTTCTCCTCATACTGTGATCGGTTTTTATTTATGATTTATCACTGAACTATACCATGACTGTCACTTGCATCCTCACTTCTCCTTGCCAAGACCAGCTTTAAAGGGCTAAATTTTTCTGTCTTTGCACACTCTTCCATTTCCCAGAAATGTTCTTCCTTTTAGCTACTGTTAGCTCCAAAATTTGCTTGTAAGTAATACCTTCATGTTCTTTTCAACAGGGCTCAGCACTTGGAAACCAGTCAGTGTCTCCTCACTGGAACAATATTCACACCTGCAATATCATACACGGCTCTAGAAAACATCTCAAGGTGATCCAGGACCTGTCAAGTGCCATCTACAAGAAGCTACCTTAGGGCTTCCCTGGTGGCGCAGTGGTTGAGAGTCCGCCTGCTGATGCAGGGGACACGGGTTTGTGCCCAGGTCCGGGAAGATTCCACAAGCCGCAGAGCGGCTGGGCCCGTGAGCCATGGCCACTGAGCCTGCGTGTCCGGAGCCTGTGCTCCGTTAAAAAAAAGAAAAAAAAAAAGAAGCTACGTTATCCACTGGAACAATTAAAACTAGCATACCACACCAGCCCTCAGGTAAAGCACTTCTTAATACTGCCAAAATTAGTGGTCCTCTTAATAAATCTCAGCCTCTGGGAAAAGTGAATCCTGAAACCACTGCTGTTGAAATGAACTGTTTTCCATCTTTGTTTTGAGACAGTTTTAATTTTCTGAGTGCCTATCTTCATTCAAACACTAATTCCAGCTGCCTCAGTTTTAATTTGTGCTTTCTCTGGGATTTGTAGAAACTTCTGATGCCCCCTTTAAGTTGCTCCGGATTGGGTTTGATTTTAAAATGTCTTTTTGCTTGGAAATCTTCATTCTCAGGCTCAAGTTTTGGTACTCTCCTAGCAAACTCTTTCACAGCTGGAACTATTCAGGTCCCTAAAGCAATTAGCACCGTCTTTTACACAAGGTAGGTGCTCAGTAAATGGTCACTTGTGTATTCATTCATTCACTCATCCACTTAACAAATATTTATTGAGTTCCAACTATGGCTAGGCACTGTTTTAGGTTTTGGGGTTTCAGCAGTGAATAAAACTGTGGTGGGAGAGACAGCCAATGAACAAAGCTGTAAATACATGTATCAAATTCTTGTAAGAGTTATTGAGAAAAATAAAGCAGGATGAGAGGGACAGTGAATTCTAGGGCCCAAGATCAGCTGTTGTAAACAGGCTGGTCTAGGGAATCCCTCACTCATGAGGTGGCAGTTGAGTAGAAACCTGAAGAAAGACAGAATGAGGTGTGTAAATTTCTGGGGAATTGTTCCAGATAGAGGGAAAAGTAAATGCCAAGGTTCTAAGGGAGCATGTTTAGAGAATGAATGGATGGATGGATGGATGAGTAGATGACTGAATACTGAATATATTAAGTAAGAGAAACTGCTGGGGATAGATCCTCAACTGATCCCAGTGTTGGTATCCTGAATGATCTCCTCCCCTTGAGTGTAGGCAGAGCCTTTAAGTTGCTTCTAACAAACAGAATATGGCAAAGGTGGGGACTTCCCTAGCAGTCCAGTGGTTAAGACTCCACGCTTCCACTGCAGGGGGCATGGGTTCGATCCCTGGTTGGGGAAGTAAGATCCCGCAAGCCGCGTGGCTTGGCCCAAAGAAGAAAAAAAACTATAGCAAAGGTAAGGGGATGTCACTTCCATGGTTATGTTATTTTTATATATAAATATCTTCTATCTATCGATCTATCTATCTATCTATGTTGCTAGCACGCACTAGAGAGACTCTCCCACTGGCCTTGAAGAAGCAAGTTCCTGGGATGTGAACTGCCTGTGGAGAGAGCCATGTGACAGGGAACTGCAGGTGGCCTCTAGGATCTGAGAGCCACAGCCCTACAGTCACACAGAACTGAATTCTGCCAACAACCAGGTGAGCCAGGAAGAGGACCCCAAGCCCCAGGGGAGAACACAGTCTGGCCAAGACCATGCCTGTAGCCTTTGCAAGACTTGAATAAAGGATCCAGCTAAGTTGTGTCCAGATTCCTGACCCATGGAAACTGTGAGATAATAAATATGTGTTCTAAGTTACTAAGGTAAGTAATTTTTATGTGCATAGAAAACTAACAGGACAACTAATACAGCTGAGCTAAGTAACAGGTATAAAATTTCACATTAATCATCTTACTCATCCTCTACCCCAAACTTAAGAGTAACTAATGTGCTGTGTAGTTACTTTTCTGTTTCCCCTCTTTTCCACCCCCCAGCACCTAGACCTTCCCACCCCACGTGTCCAGGCTCAGTCTCAGCTCAATAGCTAGGACCACATTACCTTGGCGCTGTAGTCTCATCTTTTAATATATAACAAATTATTGCAAACCTTAGTGGCTAGAAAGAATAACATATTGTTAGTTCTCATGATCCTGGGCTCATCTGGGCAGCTCTCACGTGGCTCAGTCATACAAATGGTGGCTGAGGCTGGAGTCATCTAAAGGCTCAATTAGGCTGGATGCCCAAGACAGTCCACCCTAAATGCTAGCAGTTGATTCTGGATGTCAGCAAGGAGCTAGCTGGAGCTGTCAACTGGGCTACGTGTGACTTTTCCCACGTGCCTTAGGCTTTCTGCAGCACGGTGGTTGTGTTCCGAGGTGGAGCGTTCTCAGGAGTACACATTGCAAGAGGCTATAAGTATAAATTGCCAGGCCAGTTAAGAACTGAATCCTTAACTGGGACAGCATCACTTCTGCTGTATTCTATGCCCATTTCAAGGGAGTGGAGAAATAGACTCCTTTTTATGAGGGAGGGGTAGGGAATTCCCTGGCAATCCAGTGGTTAGGACACCGTGCGCTTCCACCGCAGGGGGCATGGGTTCAATCCCTGGTCGGGGGAACTAAGATCCCGCAAGCAGTGGTGCGACAAAAAAAAAAAAAAAAAAAAAAAAAAAAAAAAGAGGGAGGGGTAAAGTGACATTGCAGAAAACCATGTGGAATAGAAGATAATGTTGCAGCCATCTTTGGAAAATATTCTTGGTCACCTCAATGACTGAGAGAAATCAAGCTCAATTCTATGCTTATCATTGAATCATAATTGAAATTTGAGAGCCTTGAGTACAATTTATGGCTCTGTCCCTTACTAGCTGTATGATTTTGATAATTTAACTCCCTGGGACGCAATCTCTTCATCTGTTAAATCAGATGATAATACCTACGTCACTAGTAGTTGTAATGATTAAATGAAAATAATATGAGAAAGACACAGCAGAGTTCTTGGAACCTGGTAATATGTCTATAAATAATAGTTATATTATTAATGTTATTACTAATTTTGTTATTTCAATTCTGGCTTTATTCCTGATTCTCACAACTAGAACTTTTTTTTAATTTTTAGGACATCTTGCATTCTTCTAGTAGTGAATAAATTATGCCTTGAGTCTTTGAACCAGTAATCTGCCCTATACCCTAATCATCTAGGCATGGCTTTCTGACTTGGTTATGCCTGCCCTGTCTTCCTGGAGATTATGATATCAGTCTGAATCCCAGCCAAGGGGTTGGAGTCCTATTTTCTACGAGTGGATTTTCTGGATGGGCATCACCTACCTACTTTTGTAGATTTCTGCATGTGGCCTGTTCTGTGATTTTCCACTATGGTGTTTATCCAGCAGGATACCCCCACAGGTTTGCACTAGACCCTCTGAGTTCTACTTCCTAGCTTTGAGTCTGGGCTTTGTGTCGGAGTCTGTACCTGCCCCACTCCTACAAATCAATCTAGCTTTAGATCCTAAATTCTTCTCCTTTGTCTCACCCTGTTGGAGGAAGTATGATAGTTTTGGTCAGGTATGAATATGTACCTTTCAGGGTTCTAATTCTTCACACATGCATGCTCTTCAGCCTCTTAGTTCCCCTAAGTGTATTGTCTTTCATGTCCATCAACTCCCTCCTACTTGGTCACTTGCTCCCTTGCTCTCTCCCTCCCTCTCTTTCTGTTTGGTTCCTACTATATGACCCAATACCACACCTCTTCTGCAGGAGCTCTAAGATTTCCTCTGTTCTCTCCCATCCTTCAAACCTAGAGTGACCAGTTAGTACGGTGGCCCAGAATGTCTAACCACCCCCCATCACTGCATCTAAGAGCATCACTGTATCTCCTCACAAAGTCATATAATGGGGATCACTGAGCTTTGATTTCTTCTTGAAGAGATGAGCATAGAGCAAGAATCCATCCTCATTTAACAGCAGTTAAGTTCTGAGGAGATAGACACAGCCCCAGATCCACAATGATTTCCTGAGAGGAGTGCTTTTCACTTCAGCATCTACAGACAAAGACAATCCTCTAGCAAGTGTGGCAGGTTGATTTATTGCAAATTTGCTGTGATGGGGTGACCTAAAGAGAAAAAGCACCGTGTTCTCACTGCTGGAGATTCACTGGGAAAGAACGAAAAGTGATTTTTACCCCTCTAGGAAGCCATTCAGGTGTTTATCTCCCTAAGGTTTGGGGTTCCCTTTCCTCTGCTGGAAGCTAATCGGCTTTTGGGTTTCAGGGCTCTGAAGGAGATGTTTTCATGTGGCGGCAACAGAAGTCTACCTCATAACAGACTTTTCTGTTGAGAGGACTTAGAGGCCCATGGATGCAATTAGGCATTGCTGTTGAAAAAGCAGTCAGAACAAATCTTTGTGCTTAAAAATTTGTCCAAACTATATGAGATGTAACTCCACGACTGGGACAGAGGGAAAACAATGGAGTGTTTTGGGTAGTGGAGGGTAGGGATGGAGTGCAGCTGGCATGGCAATGGTGAAGAGCGTGTTAGTAGACTGGAGCATAACTCCACAGCCCAGGGAGCCTGCAAGGTGGGCCGATGCCAAGCTTAGTGGGCAGAGAACAAACAAAGAGATATCCTCATTGGGATGATCTTGCTTACTCGCAAAGGGAATTGGACCAGGATCTCCAAGCCTGAAGAAAAACGGGCCTGTAAATGGGATCGCTTTTCTACAGCTACAAGTCATAACAAGACGTAACAGCAGTGACAATAGTCATGGACTAAGAAACCACAGCCTATCATGATGAGATTAGAAATATGGGAGACTGTCTTCTTGGGGCTATTTGCCAGCTGTTGTCCCTCCTGAATCTGTATCCTTTCTACCCTTCTATATTGCCCCGGAAACAGATAATCCTAGAAATACATTTTCGGGATCCCCTTGAGAGCAGGTCTCTAGCTTAGAAGATGCCATGGAAAGAGACTCATGTGAAATTTGGAAAATGTAATCAAAGAAAAAGCCATTACTTCTCCTCTAGAAGTTGCAGACAAGGTCCAGGCTGAGAGAAGCAGGGCTTTGACAACAACTTCTCGGCCTCTTCCAGGAATCTCCAGGAGCCACGTGGCTCCTATAGAGTCCTGAGGTGATGAGTGGCAGGCCTCTCTGATCCCTGCATTTTCTGCTTCCCTGATGTCAGGAGCACTGCAAAACCTGTGGAAGCCTCTGTTGCCCTGTATTAAAAATCCCTTCCGACTAGAAATATCTATAATGATTTCCACTTTCCTGACTTTAACTATGACTTTATAAAGGAGGTGAAGAGATGTCCCCCAAAATGAGTGATACTGGACTTACAGGTGGGCTTTGGAACTGATTTTAGTCAACTTGGGGAAAATAATTAACTGTAACATTATTCACACCTCATATGCTGTGGAGCAATTCATACTTTCGGCATAATCAAAGTGAGATTTGTAGGAAATTTAAGGCAACTGTTTGAAAGATATAAGTGATAATCTACCATGGCACCTTCTAATATTAAAAATCTTTTAAAATGTCTTCCTTTACACAATAAACACCTCAGTTTTGTGCCCTAAGTGGAAATTCAGAACTGTCTGAGGCCAATGAATTGAGTATGCAACCATCTTAGTTGCAAACATTTCCTGATTTAAAGAGAGAATTTAAAGGTAGGGAAGAGAGATATAATTAGTCTCTGTAGTGACCCATCTTTAGGTTATTCATCTTTTGACATGTATCATTTTTTTCAACCCTTTCAACTGAAATAGAATCCAGCCTAGCTCTTAGAATGCAAAATGGATACTGACCTTCGGAAACAATTGTTCCATTGTGTTCAAAATGAATATCCCCTGAGAAGGGGATTAAGACTACAGACTTCCAGTTATAAAATAAATAAGTCACACATGCAAAATACAGAGTAAGGAATGCAGTCAAGAATACAGTAATGGGCTTCCCTGGTGGCGCAGTGGTTGAGAGTCCGCCGGCCGATGCAGGGGACGCGGGTTTGTGCCCCGGTCCGGGAAGATCCCAGATGCCATGGAGCGGCTGGGCCCGTGAGCCATGGCCGCTGAGCCTGCGCGTCCGGAGCCTGTGCTCCGCAACGGGAGAGGCCACAACAGTGAGAGGCCCGCGTACCGCAAAAAAAAAAAGAATACAGTAATAACTTTGTATGGTGACAGGTGGTTACTAGACTTATTGTTGTGATCATTTTGTAATTCATTTAAATGTCGAATTACTATGTTGTACACTGAAACTAACACAATTCTGTACATCAACTATACGTCAATTAAAAAATTGAGTGTACCCTGTGGTAGCCCACTTTAACCCTGCTTATTAGATTTTGCCATGAGAAGGGCAAATGGGGATTTGTGGAGAAGTGGACACAAGGAGGCTTTTTTCAACCATAAGAAACATGGAAAAATCCTAAAAGTGTCTCGACTTGTTAAAGAAGCGAATATTCTAGTAAAGCTATTTAATGAATTTGCACTAAAATTATGAATAAAGCGAAAAATCTGTAATGCTTTAACACATAGCAGCCCATATCCTGGTAACCTTACTTTTGTAGTAAAGAAATGTACCGTTAAAACATGTATAAGTGAAAAAAAAAAACGGCACAGCCAACTAAAATCCTTCCAACTTTCCTACTAAGAAAGACAAATGTTTTCTGGTATGCTCAGGCACCTGTGAGCTTTCAATCTGTCGAATATAGTCTAGCTGAAGTCAGCAACCTGTGCTGTGGCTGCAGCTGCCCAGAGAAAGTTTCCCAAGGGAAACATGTCATCCTCACTGGAGGAAGGATCTGTCATGGTAGACTAGCCATTATGAATGCTCTTTGTGAACTAGAAAATCAAGGAAAAATTGATCTTTCAAACTAGTCTTTTAGCCAGTAAAATACAATAACTTGACCTAAAATGTTACTCAAGTATTTACTGTCTTTTATCCAAGTCCTGAGTCTATAATACTGTACTGAATTAAACGCGATACATATTTCCAGAATTAAATGAATACATGAATGAACAGAACATCATCACACTGATGGATATGTTGAGCTATTTTGGATATATATAGGAGCATTTCAAATTTTAGAAATGAAGGCATTAAACATGTTATTCAGTATCACTAGGGAGACCACAATGCATGGTCTCCAAAACAATTTATATAGTAGAAATGTTATGTCAGAAGGGACATCTGGACAAAAGGTGTCAGTTGGCACTGTTGCAGGCAAACCGAGATGTATGATCTCCTAAGCATCCCACTCACCCTTCCCAAGTCTGTTGCTAAAGTGCCAAACATAAAGGTAAGAGAAAACAGAATCATTTCTAACATGATCTTATTTATTAAAACATTAATAGACCTTATGGCATGTGTTGTTTGGGTCAATCAAGAAGCACACTCTGAAATGGAGTTAATGAGTGTGAGGGGTTTCCTCGAGGAAGAAAGAGGATAATTCCAGTGAATGATGGAGGAAGAGAGAATGGGCAAGGAAAGCTTTCAAACTGCATTTTAGATCTGACACCTGTGAAAAGAAAAGAGGGACAGCATTGGTCAGGGAGTGACCACGATCCAGCTCCAAGTCTTAGCCAGTCCAGCTGGGAGCTCTGGAGCAAAGGTTGACCCTTAAAGAAAAAATGTCAGGATCTAGTGGCCCTGCCATGCTCAGTCCCGGGTTTGGGCTGCTCAGGAATTGCTGGCCCACAGCATATCAAACCCTACCTTCTTTGACAAAGGAAGACACTGAAGTTCACAGAGATCTTTAAAGCACGTCACAGATACTAGAACCTCAGTTTCTTGACTTTAGGGATACTGAAACACCACACTGATATGTCCTCTTTAAAGAAACTTTGGGATAATAGGACTTTCTGAGGTTCCCCAAAATAATAAAACTATATTTGATCACGTAGCAGCAAGAGGCAGAGCTGAGAGGTAGACCTCGGTCTAACTAACTCCAAAAACTAAGCAGGCAAGGGGTGGGGGGAAACTGATTTGTGAAAATCAAGGTCTCTTAAAGACAACATCCAGACCTTAAATCCACGAAGATGCGGCTCACCTCTTCTTACTCTTTCAGTTCAGACTAGGTTAGCGAAGGAGGGGCATAAACACTTTTTGGATTGGTGGAAAGTAGAATTGTAAACTGTTTAGATATATAAATGTCATTTCTCGTATCAAAACAATATTTTGTACCCAAAAAGAGGGATTAATGTCCCTTCAGTCAGCCTCTGAATATTGTAAACTAATGAAGGTCTGTTCAGGGTCTGGTTTTTGGGGACTCCTCAAACACCCACACATCTACCAGTATTTGTCTGTTCAGAGTTGCTGGAGTGCGGGCTGCATGGGTGAGGGAGGCTGTTGAGATTCTAAGAGCTGGCTGTAATTCCCTAGTTCAGCCTCTACAGACCTCACAGCTTGTTCACCTGAATGGATAGCCAGGGAACATCAGTATTAAATAGAGGACAAGTAATGTGTGTGTAAAGAAGATATACGTGTGTGTGTGTGTGTGTGTGTGTGTGTGTGTGTGTGTGTAAACAGAAAGTCTCTTAGGGATTGCAAATAGGTTTCATCTTCAGTGCAAACTCAAATTTATACTGATAAATAGTGAAGTTCTATACTGACAAGAATTCTGATGCCAATTTCAGGTTTAGTAGGAAAGTGCTATACTTGATTAGTCACATCTGCACAGGGACAGGAAGCAGACTGGCAACATACATGCCATGTATTAGCACCTGTTGGTGCTACAGAAGGAAAAAAGAACTGGATCTTCAAAACTGGAACAGTTTATCTAAGGAAAATTTACTTTCTTTCACAATGTTTCCATTAGTTTCAGCTCAGTCCAAGCTGAGTGGGTGGGGCTCTGCATATGTTACTCTGTATTTAACAAGAAAAATCTGCGTCCATCTATTCTAAGTCATGGGCCTTACCAAAAATTTCACTGGGAAATTTGACACATTACTTTTTAAAATAAATTTTTAAATTTTATTTATTTATTTTTGGCTGTGTTGGGTCTTTGTTGCTGTGTGCGGGCTTTCTCTAGTTGCGGCGAGCGGGGGCTACTCTTCGTTGCGGTGCGTGGGCTTCTCATTGCGGTGGCTTCTCTTGTTGTAGAAGACAGGCTCTAGGCGTGCCGGCTTCAGTAGTTGTGGCACGTAGGCTCAGTAGTTGTGGCTCGCAGGCCCTAGAGCACAGGCTCAGTAGTTGTGGCACACGGGCTTAGTTGCTCCGTGGCATGTGAGATCTTCCCAGACCAGGGATCGAACCTGTGTCTCCTGCACTAGCAGATGGACTCTTAACCAATGCGCTACCAGGGAAGTCCCTCACTGGGGAATTTGAGGAGGGAATGCCATTGCTTTCTAATTAAAACAAGGATTTTGAAGATGGCTGAACTAAAAGACCCTATGTCACTTCCAGCTCTAAAATGTCAACGCATATGGCATTCTATCTGTGAGCCTGGGGAGAAATGCCCCTGCTTTTTCCACCTGACCCATTCAATATGAGAAACTAATTTTGGAATATGAGGTAGTTGCAGGCGTATTACAGCAGGTAAAGAGCTGCTGACTCTCTTTATGAGTAGGATCAGGTCTGGGAGGAGAGGGAAAAGAATCGAAGGCACATTTGGTGTATAAGACCATGAAAAATGTGGCAGCTGCTGCAGGAGCTGTGCGAGATAATTGAGCAAAACCGCTGAACTACACTGTAGCCTGCTTTTCCCTTTAGTTTTCACGTGCTGATATCTGAATATTGAATGTGAGGAGTTTAAATAGAAGAAATTTTATACTAATATGATGTAACACAAAGGTTTGATATATGATTATTTAAAAAGCTGAGGTGACTTTTCTTTTTTTTTTTTTTTTTGCGGTACGCAGGCCTCTCACTGTTGTGGCCTCTCCCGTTGCGGAGCACAGGCTCTGGACGCGCAGGCTCAGCGGCCACAGGCTCACGGGCCCAGCGCTCAGCAGCATATGGGATCCTCCCGGACCGGGGCACGAACCCGCGTCCCCTGCATCGGCCGGCGGACTCTCAACCACTGCGCCACCAGGGAAGCCCTCTGGCTAGGCATTTTATTGGACACTCCATCCATTCCCATGCCCCCTCACTCTCCCCTCCATGAGGAAAGTTCCTACAAGTTTTCACCTGTGGGCAAGGACTATCTCCCAAAATCCATTCAAGCCTTCCCAACACTCTGCTTGATTTCCTACAGCTGGAATTCCATGGCTACCTCCAGCTCAGCTGATTTATAACCAACGTAGTCACCATGCTCCTTTTCTGACAAGGAAATCTTCACTCCCCAGTGTCTCTGGCTTGAATCCTCTGCATGAGCTTTCAATAGTTGCTCTCTCCCGCCCCATACATCTCATCTGTTGGGAAATTTTTCTCTGACCACACTGAACCACATGATTAGCTCCTCAAAATGAACTAGTAAAAAATTCTTACCTAGTTTTTCTATCTCTGGCCTCTTGTACCTCATCTAAAACACTGCTTTCAGATTAACCTTATGAAAACATTGCAGTGTCATTTAGCAAACCCACACCAAGGCTCAAATTGATTCCTTCCTTGTCTGTTTCTGAGTAGGGTTTTTAAGACCATGCATTTCCTAGCCCCAACCTCTTTGCTGTCTTATTTGCCACTGACGTAAAATAGCAAGTTATTGCTTTGCTTAGTCTATTAGGGTCGGCAAACGACATGCAGAGCAAATCCAACCCACCGGCTGCTTTTGTATGGTCTACAGAGTGGCTTTTACATTATTAAATGATTGAAAAAAATATCCAAAAAGCAGAATATTTTGTGACATGTAAAAGTTATAGGAAATTCAGCGTTCATATAGTAAGTTTTATGGTAACAGTCATACTCATTTGTTTACTTATTATCTATGGCTGCTTTTAGGCTTCAATGGCAGACATGAGTAGCTATAGCAGAGATCACATGGCCGTCCCAAAGCCCCAAATATTTACTATCTGCCCATCTATAGAAAAAATCTGCCAACCCCTCGTGCATGTGCCCTTCTCTAAAAATATACCTCTGTGGCCATGTACAAGCTATTTACCCTTGTTAAGGAAAAGTATTCAAAATTTAGAAATAAGACAAAAGAATGACCACATGTCATTTTGGTGTCACACTGAAGCATTGCCTGACAGGCCGACCCAACGATTATTTAATTTCCTACAGGATTTACCGTTGTTTGATTTACGGTTCACTACTGATCAGGGCCCAGACTCTGAAGTTACATATTAACTTATAAATATCTATTTAGGAGGAAAGACTACTCCAAAAGATAGTGTTTTTACTCTGTAGGATATTAATTTTTCATCTACCAGGAGATTCATTTCATTATGCCTTTGACCTACTGAGTGTCTACATAAATCTGTTTTTTAAACTCTCCTTTGAACCATTTTTACCATCCTGCTGGTTCTCTCATTAATGATTTAAATTTTTGATACATACTCATTCTGTATTTGTATGTGTCATGTTTTTGACATTTTGAAAATTATACTTTGAGCCATTGTTTGTGATTCCCTGTGCACATCTCAAATCTTGGCCTCCAAGTCCCATGTCAAATGGCACTTAATGTTGCTTTTTGTTGATAACACTAGTTTAAATGGATCACTTTCACAGTATTTGTCTTCTTAATGGATGGATAATTTCTCTCATAGATCCTAAGATTTTTAAAGTCAGTGAGTACATTTTTCTTTTAAGACTGAATTCGCAAAATGCCTTGGTTATATGAAAACTCATTAAATCTTTGTGGAATGAATGAGCTTAAAATGCATTTAAAAGAAAGACTGTTGTACAAAAAACTAAAACAAACCCAAATTGTCATTCTTTGTATTAGAAGGGAAAGAATAGAGAAAATAGCACAGGGCAACAATACAGAGCATTCTAAGTGTTTGGCATAAGTAGAAAATTTGATAAAGAAGAGACCCTATAGGTTGCTGTGAATTAAGACAATGATAAATTGCCTGCATTTAGAGTATTCCGATTTCTTCTCTTAAATGTCAGCAAGAATCTTGTACACGATAAGGCAGGTCTCATCCATGTAAATATAATTATCAGTTTCTTGTATACTGAACATTGATGCAACAGATTCCCCATCTGCATACAACACTGAGATATGAATTTGCTCTGTCCTTATTTCTCCTTTATTTAGAAGTTAATCACTGTATAATGATTATCTTGCAGTGATTAACTTCTAAATAAGGGAGAATTAAGGCCTCATCAAATCCGTAGCTCAAAATTCCTTTCTACTTAGTAGTTCAGGTATAGATTTAAGATATCCTCATATTAACTCAAGCATCTAATATACACTAAATGGTGTTTTTGCATGTTTAAAAAAGTTTAACTGTACACATGATCTTAGAAAAATATTAACGCATTGGCAAGCACGCAGAGAAGAAAAATTAGGTATAATTCTACTTCTAAAACTATTCTCAGTTAATCTCCAGCGACAACCCTTTGAAATAGGCATTATCATCCTTATTTTGTTGATTATGGACCTGAGAATCCAAGAAGCTCTGGATTTCATTCAGCCTGTGTTCTAACGAATTCCAGATTATGGTGGAGAATATCTGAAAAATCATTTGAGCTGAATCCCAGAAAAGACATGTGATTTTAGCAAAGTTTGCTATCAGAACCTCCATTCTCCTTATGCTACAGTCAACTATCTTGTGGCATGCATCTTTCCAAGATGACCCTCAATGATCCCCATTCCCTAATATTTACACCCTTGTGTAATCCCCGCCTCTTGGGTGTGGCCAGGACATAGTGACCTGTTTCTAATGATTAGAATACAGCAAAGGTAGTGGAATGTTCTATCCATGATTAGGTTATGGAGGATTGTGACTTTCTACGTTCTCTTTCTCTTGCCATGGCAGCTACCTTGCTTTGACAAAGCCTGCTGCCATGTGGGAATGGCCCCTATGACAAGGGGCTGAGGTAAACCTCTGTTCAACAGCCAGTGAGGAAATGAGTCACTAAAAACAATCCAGCAAGAAACTAAATCCTGCCAGTAACCATGTAATTGAGCTTGGAAGCACACTCTTCCCCAATTGAGCCTTCAAATGAGACCGGAGAACCAGAAAACACCTGCACTGTAGGTCTGTGATGGACCCTGAAATACTAAACCCAGATAAGCTCTTCCCAAATTCTACAGAAACTGGGAGATAATAAATGAATATTGTTTGAAGCCTCTGAGTCTCGGGGTAATTTCACTACAGCAATAGATAGCTAACACATCCTTCCCATGCACAAACTTGGTATTCCTATTTCTCTAATCAATATAGTTGGCATTAAGGTTCATCTTTCTTCTAGTAAGCTATTTTGTAAAACAATCTGAAAGATTTATTTAAGTCAAGGTATTCATAAATGGTAAAAGCTACCATTACTTCACACAAGGTGTTTGTATCTTAATTGAACATGGGCTTTTAGATTAAGCAATTGGACCTCCAGGGCTAGAATTTTAGGTATTACTAAGCCAAAGGGACAGTGGATTTTTATATTTTCCCAGCTGAGAGTCAGATTGCACTGGAGTGCTTAGGGCCTCAGGGTGGTTAATTTCTCCTAAGAGACAGAAGCTGGTTGCTCTAATGCCATAGGGAATATCATAGGATTCCCTCTCACTGTCTAAGTTCAGGTTTACTTGGATCGGTTCCCCTCGAAACAGTGAACACTACGACCCAAATTTAGGCTGAAGGTGGGATTTACGTATCAAAATTGGAAGAAACATTCATTCATTGGAAGTCCCTAGTGATGTCAAAACACATATCTCAATGAAAAATCATCTGTTTGGCCAACCCAATTTGGAGCTTTCTAGGCACCTTTGATTTCATGCTATACATGTAGCCATGGACTTGAATTCAAGAAATACATTTTTTCAGGAACTACTGCAATATTATATGATTGATTTCAAAGAACACTGCCACTTAAAGGAAGATTAAAACTTTCACACCCATCTCCAGAGGCAGCCTGTATCCAACAAGTGGTCTATACTGGAGTACAAACAACTGGCACCCTTGTCATAACATGGGACAATTCTAAAGAACCATCTCAACTTCACAGTTCCCCATGGGTGTCAGCTGAGGTCTTTTGTGGAACTGCACCAGAGCCCAATTTCTTCCCCTGATCTATGGATTAAAATATAAATTGTATGCCCTGTCCTTATCTCCAGGATACAGTGGAGCAAGGATAGAAAACCACAATTTAAAAAAATACATTTGGAAAGAGAATAATAAACAGAGATGTTACCAGTTTATGGAAATTCTGAAATCCTGGCAGGCAACACTGTTAAGATTCCAGCACTCTACCACCACAAATGGGGACTTCTGTAACACTGAGCTATCGCTGAGGACAGTCCAGCCACAGTCTATACTTTTCTGGCCCACTCACTTCAGGCATCAACAAATGCCCAGTTTTGACTTCATGGACTTTGAGTGGAAGTGACGTAACTTTTAGCAGTGAGGTGGGAACTGGCTCCTGCATACTCATAGCTTGTCTGAGACCTAGGGGATGGTAGAGCTACAAAACGGAAAAATGCCAACAGTTAGGATTAGGTCTTAGCTGACCAGGAACTCCTACAGCAATAAAATGTGAGTGAGTTAGGCCCCTGGATATTTTTAAATTGTCGTAGCACCTAGCATTACATAACCCACCTAGATACCTTCTATGTGTCACATCAATACATATAATTTAATATTCACAAAACACTCTGTGGTATTATGTTTTACAGACGAGAAAAACGGAGGCTCAAATAGATTAAAACTAACTTGACGAAGGTCCATAAAAAAGTTGAGAAGCTAGGACTGAAAATTATGTTTCCCCAACTATAAAACTCATGCCATTTCCTTTATATTATGCTAGTTTTCATTTAAAATCTGGGAGGAAAAGGAGA
The DNA here is from genome assembly GCF_003031525.2 of Neophocaena asiaeorientalis asiaeorientalis. NCBI lineage: Eukaryota > Metazoa > Chordata > Mammalia > Artiodactyla > Phocoenidae > Neophocaena > Neophocaena asiaeorientalis. The sequence continues at coordinate 192,436 of NW_020174065.1, read as the reverse complement.
AGAAAGAAGCGGGGGAGAAATATAATTAGGAGGAGCAGAGTGGAATTAGAAGAGGGTGGTTCTGTGCGTCAGGATGCCAACTTAAAATGTGTTCTTCCATTAATGTGGTGTCCTACAAATCCCGGATAAGGCTCTCAGTGGAATGTCCAGTACGCTATAGATTATTAAACAGACTTTAAAATGAAGAGAAAGAAAGGTTCCAAGTAGACGAGAACTGATGCTATCTTTTTACTCTAAAGGAATCATTGTGCCAATTTACCCTTTAACCCATAGTAAATAAGCATACCCATTTCCTCATCTTCTGATGACCTCATCAACACTTGGCGCAGCACTTAATTAGTATCTGCAGATGTATTTGCATTTGTTCATATTTTTGAAAAAAAATATTTCAAAATTTTAGTAAATGTCGCTCTTTATTAATTGGGCAGTTTCCTCATAGCACGAGTGGATTACTCCGACAGGCCTCTGCCTTCATTCCTTTATATTCCTAATCCATATTTACTTTCAAAATCATCCACAGATATGACTGAGCCCAGTTTCGAGCAAAGATTTGGGCCACTTTCCTTAACGGTGACTCCATTTAACTGCAACTGTATTCTATTTGGAATCTCTCTGGGGCGCACGTGGCGTTTTGCTAAGACTTCTGGCAGCACAGCTGCATATAGTTCAGTTGATAATACATACTTCTTGATGGAGGAGTTCAGAGAGACTCTATTTAATTGTACTTTCCATTGCTTGCTGCTGTGTCCAAAAGAACAAAGTAGGGAAGGTTCATCTTTTCCTCTCTAAGGTGCTGGTTTGCATATTTAAATATTCTGTGGAGGCTCTCCCAGTAGCAGCTCAGTGGCTAATGTTTAAGCACATATTTGCATTTGAAAAAAAAGTTGCAAAAAGGAGGAAAATATACATTTGATCAAAGAAATGCTAACGAGAATTTAACATAGCTTCGACTTTTCCATTCTTGTTCAAAGTGTTAGCATGACCTCTTGGGTAGAGAACTATCTGGTTTGTTCCCAGTTCTGGGGACTTCATGTAGGAAATAAATGAACTCTATGTGTTTTAGAATCTTTATCTACGGAGTGACCCCTGGGGTCTTTGCTGATGGGGGTTTGGCATTAGTTTATTATTAGTAAAAGGAAACCTTAATATAAAGTCTCCCCTAGTGTTGGGCTGCATCCCACAGGCCTACAAGGCCTATGCCTGCCCAACTTCAAGACCAAAGAAAGCGCCTGGAGTCTGCAACAGAGACATCAATGGTTTAATGGACGGGGGAGCTGACCTGTCTGAAGCAAGGTCCTGGACCGACACCCCAGCTCCAAAGAGTAGCAAGAGGAAGTAGGCCTAGGGACTTCCCCGGTGGTCCAGGGATTAAGACTATGCGCTCCCAACGCAGGGGGCCCAGGTTCGATCCCTGGTCAGGGAACTAGATCCTGCCTGCCGCAACTAAAAGATTCCGCACAGGGCACCGAAGATCCCACATGCCGCAACTAAGACCCGAAGCAGCCAAGTAAATAAATAAATACTAAAAAAATTTTTTTTAAATTAAAAAAAAGAGTAAGAGACCTAGCATGCTCAGAAGAGTCGTTTAGCACGATGTGGACAAATTTTGGAGCCAAACGCTTACTGGGTCAATGGAGAGGGAGTCAATAGCAGCAGTGCCCTGTCCAGTTATAAGGAAGGTAAGGCCACCCCTGGTTTTCACAAACCCAGAGCCACCTCCATGGGGAGGGGTGGGCCCTGGCTCTACAAGAAACATTCTGGTGGCCTAGCCAGGAGTCAGCGGTCACAGTACAGGTCTGCCACCCCATGCTATGTTGAGTGCCATTAGGGGTGGACCCATCGGGTTTTTCCAAACAAAACAGTTAATCCCACTAGTTGGACTTGGGTGTCCAAAAGCCCAACTATACCATTCCACATAGCATAGCCCAGGGGGGCTCATGGCAGTCAGTTGTAAAGTAACATTTACCAATGGGGGTCCTTCTGACATATTAGCATATGGGACCAGAAGATGGTGAGTCTTTTCTCCCCATTGTCAGTAGCGCCGACATAGTCACATTAGCCCGGTCGATTTTTCATGCAAGTCCAGAGGAGGACGACAACAGCACCTCACTGTACACCCAGCGATTCGACTCATTTCGCAGTGAGGCCAGTGTCGCTGCTCAGCCCTCAAATAGATTTCCTCCCTCAGGCTATGGACAAAATGTAAGACATCTAACAGGGACGACACAGGGGAGATTGTGACAATTAAGCAAAATACAAGCAGTGACCACATTCAGAGATAATACCACACCTGCCTGTGGTGTTTGTCCTAGTCTGCAATATAGTTCAGAAAACTCAACTTTTCAATAATATAAGAACGTGTCTAAAATCAGGTATTCGATGGCCACCTAGTTTCACCTTGGATGTCTGAACCACAGCTACTCCATTTTGACTTTCAAACATATTCCCTTCCTCAATGGCCAAAGCAGACACACAGTGCATGTCTGAAAGGCCACAAATCAGGCTGCTCTGGTCAGTAAAATTTAAGTTAAACCATATATAAACCAGAATGACTTCCCCATACCTCAACACGCACAGACTTTTCCAGCATTTCGCCTTTCGATTGAAAATCTTCCAACAGAAAGCACTGTTGATAAAATATTTGTCCTGCAATGCGGGTGTGCTGGCTCCTACCCCAGGTTCAGATCATGTCCCTCGGTGCTAGGCCTCCTTTATATTCGCCTAGTCATTCACGTTGGGGGAAAGCTAGTCAGATCTCATGAACAGGCTCTGAGGTATATTAATGGGGAGACACTTTATAGGCTATACATTTTATCACTTATATCCACTGTCACACAAGCACTGTACATGGGCTTTTAGCAGCAGACTGAAGCAAGTAGTGTCACACTTCACGAGTAGTTATACTCTGTGACAATTTCACGAATTTTCTTTCCATCCAGAACACCAGGGCAAAAGTATGGTTAGCACAGTAACTTTCATAAATACAGACCTCAATTAACAGAACTAGAATTTAACATCCACTGAAACATAATCTAGTTCTCTCTAAAATTACCCTCATCTCCAAACACAGCCAATCAAAACTAATTTGTTTGCAAAATAAGTCTGGTCAATAGATCACATAGGCTCCTCCAAACTGCCTGAGGGGGAAGTCCTCAGGAGTCTCAGACTGAATTCCCAAAAGGCCTCTCAAGGCCAGCAAGGCCATGCCAAAGGCCTGCTACCAGGCTCTGCCTTGGTGGACTTTTCTCTTCTAGAAGTCCCCAAAATATCAAGATTCCTGCACATGCCAGGAGACAGTCTTTTCCATTCCCCTGATACGGCTGCTCAGAACACAAGAGTCCCCAGTTTCTGGAGGGACCCGGCAGAGAGAAAAAGGAAAATGCTTCAATCCTACCCACAGGTGTAGTGCACCAAATTGCTATAATTCATAACCAACTTGAGGGGAAGGGCTTCCCTATATCTGGAAAACACAGATCAAAACCAGTAACATTCGAGGCAAAACCCATAAAAATTAAAACTATTTTCACCAGTTCACTCAGTAACCAATCCTTCCGTTAACTTTTATGAAGCCATCAGGTCTTCCATTAGGATTCTTTAAGTTCTTACCCAGTTCAGCAGTATAATCTGAAACTTATCAGAGACCCGTTATTGTCAAAAGATCCTTCCTATGAACCTTCTTAAAGATGAAGCACTTTTGCAAAAGCATCAGGGTACAAAAATAACTACCTATAAATGACGAATGACTTTAAAAAGGCACGGTTAAACACCTGATCACAATGTAACTGATAAAGAAACTTGGTTACAAGAATTATGACTGATTATAACCTTAAGCCTTGAAAACCTTAATGTCTGGCAAAAACCAAAAAGCAAGTAATTGTGCATTTCCTGATTGGAAAACTCAACGCTTTAGGCTACCTCTCTTAAGCAGGCAAAGGCAGGTAAACCGAGACCCGCTCAGCAATTAATGTTCTAATATTTTATCCTATTTGAAATGACCCAGATAGTCAATGAATTCTCTTCATTTAACTTAGTGTAGTTTCAAGTTACCAAAATCTGGAGAGACAGTTTTAGATAGACATTCCCCAAACATAATTATTTCTATAGAGTTTACCTAAAAGCTCTTTTTTTTCTCCTTTACTCTTAGAGATCACAGAAGATTAAAGTTCCCGAGAGCCCAGGCAGACCATTTACATCTCAAAGAAACAAGAGAAATACCAGTTCCTTCTAGAAAGCTGGCATAACCAATTACAGAAGGCTCACTTTGATACAATAGCAGAGCCATTGGAGGGCACTGTTCTCCAGATCTCTCGGCAGCCGCCACTCAGCAAGGACGGCCACCACAGGACGCCACATACTAGTGGACAGCCACCCTGCGATCTCCCCGTAACTCTCGGGGTCACCCTTGGAACTTTTGGGCCCCACATGTTAGTGGACAGCCACTCCAGGATTACCCGCAACTCTCCGTTCCCCGTCCTGTATTTCCCGACATCTCGGCGCTCACGGGAGTTTCCTCGGTCTCTTGGCTGCTCGCTCTGCCCTGTTGGGCTGCATCCCACAGGCCTAGAAGGCCTGTGCTTGCCCAGCTTTGAGACGGAAGAAAGAGCCCGGAGTCAGCAACAGAGACATCAATGGTTTAACAGATGGGGGAGCTTACCTGTCTGAAGCAAGGTCCTGGAGCGACACCCCAGCGTGTGTAGCGGACGGCAGGCAGGACGTGGCGGCAGTCTTCACTCCCGGGTGGAAGGGGAGATTACCAGTTGTAGGAAAACTGACATCAGGTGGGCTCATTAGTTACCAGGGAAACCGGCAGAGGGGCACGCCCCTCCCCGCCCCTTTGATAAGAACAATCACCAGCTGCAGCCCGGGGCAAGTAGTAGGAAAGTCAGTCATGTGCAAAGGGTAGAGGTGAAGCAGGCACTGGTCGGGCAAGGGAGGTACAGGGAGCAAGAGAACAGCCATCTTCAGTGGCCTGACCATAGAATCTTTATTTATCTACGGAGTGATCCCTGGGGACTTTGCTGATGGAGGTTTGGCATTAGTTCATTACTAGAAAAAGGAAACCTTAATATAAAGCCTTCCCTAGTTAGCTCCCTGTTCTGTAAGCAGAGTGAGTTTTGACTAAGATAAGAAAGAACCCTTATAGGCTGGGGGGAGAAGGAAGACAAGATTTTCTTCTTGTATGTTTTGTTACATTTAAACTTAATGGCATTAGTGACCACCTGAGCTTACTCAGTTTTGTTTAGATACCGAAGGCAGTTGTGGACTTCATGTCTTTCAGAGGCCAACCATGTAGTACTTGCATGAGGTGGGACCATGTCCTGGACACCAAGGGTTCAGTCCCATGCATCCTCTCTTTCTCATTGATTCTGTGGTAGTCAGTCTGCAAAGATGGCTTCCAAGACCCATGCCTTCTGAAATTCATGCCTTTGTATGGTCCCCTCCCACAATCAATCCCAATGAATCTGACTTGACTCAGTTTAACCAACAGAATGTGGTGAGAGTCATGCTGACCCTGAAGAAGGTCTAGTTGCCTCCACTTTTGCACTTTTGGGAAACTGGAGCTGCCATGTAAGCAGTCTAGTACCCAGCTGGAGAGACCACATGACGAGACCTTGGGGGAGGGACCAAGTGGAGAGTAGAGGCAGAGAACTACATGAGGAAGGAGAGAAAGCAGGCCATTGTAGCATTTCAGTTTACCCTCCATATGTCTCCATTTCCATTGGTAATATGACACAACTGCATGAGAGTTCCTAAAGGAGCCCAGCAGTAGAACAGCACAGCTGATCCTACTCAATTCACATGAGAGATAATAAAAAGTTTATTGTTTCAAATCACTGGCTTTTGGGGTGGTTTGTTACATAGCAATAGGGAACTAAATCAATGCACTTCTCTCAGGCCTCTTTCCCCATGTCTCTCCTTCCCACCTCTTTCCTTGCACATCATGGTGAGTGAGAGGCGAGAGACTATTGCATTGGTTCTTGCCCCAGTATGTGGGCAGTACACATTTAACCTTCTGCTGCCCACACCCGCACCCCCAAGAACCACATAGACTCTAATTAGCCAGTTAGATATAGCACATCAAGTCCATAAGCTGAGAGTATGTTTTTGGTTTGGTTTTTCTTATAGCTGATTTGGTGACATACTTAGAGATTTGAGAATAAATGCTCTTAAATACAACCTGTTGAAGTCCGTCAATCAGTGATAAACTACAACTCAAAGATATTTTGGACAATAAAAAAGATGGAATGAAAAGTTACTACAATATATTTTCATTTTACATTAAGACAACCCAAATTTTAAAATGTAATCTCCAACCTGATTTCAGTAATACTAGCTACCCTTTATCTATCACCTACTAGGTACTATGCCTTCTGTATATTACTTGTAACCTGCATTCACAAGGACCCAGCCACATGGCCTTCCTCTTCTTCCTCCAACACACCAAGCTTATTCCTGCCTCAATGTCTTTGCATTAGTCTGCCCTTCGGATTAATGCCAAGTCTTTTCCTGGTTGTCCCCTTCTCTTGATTCTAGGTTCAGCCATAATTTTATCTCTTCCAAGTAGCCTTTCATAGCCACTCTGTAAATTAACCTCTTCAGGTAGTCACTTCCTGTCACATCCCCCTTGTTTATATTGTCATTGCATGTATCACTGTCTGAAATTTTCTCAATGATTCGGGAACTTGCCTTGTGTGTCACCTTCAAACAGAGAGTGAAACCTGTGAGTCAACAATACCGTCTCTGATTCTTTATTATGTCCCCAGCAACCAGAACAATGCTTGACACTAATAAGTAAATGAAGCAAGGAAGGAAGGAACTTTTACAACTCACCTTCAGAGAAGGTATTATTGTCCACTTGTATTTCTCATGTGGAATTCAGGGGTAAAAGAGGTCACCTACCATGCTCAAGGTCTCTCAACTTAAAGTAAATGACTTGTCTGCTCTTCAGCCTGTCCTGCTGTCCCCTCCAGGGCTTCCATGCGGTTAGGTTAGCAGATAAACAATTCTGTCAAGCAGGATCTTAAAGGCGGTCTAGAAAAGACCAAAACAGATGACCTGAGCAGAGCAAACAGCTGCTCTCCTCTGCCAGAACCTGAGAACAAGCCCTAGGAACACTTCTCTGGTGTTTTTTCCCATACAGTTTAAGAGGTAATTGAGCGCTTTGAAGTTTAATTAAATTATTAAACATCATCAGCTCAAATCAATAGGTCTTAATGGTGTAATGAGCTTACTTAACCAAAAATAACATGTGACCAAAAGTTGAAAAATAAGGTTGTTTTCTGAGACTGATTGTAGACAAAGTGCTTAAGGCGATCAGCTGCCCAAAGCAGATATTGACAAATGGACGGCTGAGGAGTTTTGTTAACACTCATATTCCAGGCAGCGAGAACAAGGCGCGGCTATATCATCATACTTAAAGCCGTATGATTTAACAGGAGGGTGAGAGGCATCTGGGAGTCCAGAAGAAGGAAACGTCAGTAGTCAGAATTTGTCTGTCTTTCTAGTTCTGTGTAAGGTAGAAAATGCCCAGAACAGAGACTTTGCATAACAGCTGTACTCAGTGGTGGAGATAGATTTATCACGACAACTGACATTAATTTCTTTCTACTAAGTTTCCTCTTTATGATTCCACATATTGCAAACACATTTTAGTTATGATGTGACTTTCCTACAAGATGGCAAGAACATTCTGTCCACTATTAGTAACTGGCATTTGCATTGAAGACAATGTCTTAAAGGCCTGATTAGCATGAGTCTGAACAAGAGAGAATGATCATTCATAGGTCTGTTAACAGATCTTGGCTTAGACAACTCAAGATCATACTCTCAGACCCTTAACCATGAAGGCATACTTAAGTGCTATCCCAGTGGTCCTACCCCGAGCTGACTCACTGAATATGTTGACACTATCACAGAAAAATTGAATTCTATAACGACAATACAGAACTGGGGTTGTATCTACATGACAACCCACCAGCAGAGGAGCAGAGATGCTTGGAACATTAGAGGAAGAAAAAGAAAAAAAAAAAAAAAAAAAAAAAAAAAAAAGACACTTATGCCCTCTCTGTGTGTGGGGGGCTGGGCAGTTAAAGGAAATTTTTGTCTCCCCCCCTTTTTTTTTTTAAAGACAGAGATTATAGAGATGGAACAAAGAGGAGGACTCTCTGTTGTTAATTTTGCCAAATTCTTAGATGAATCATAAGAACAAAAGGAGGATGTGTTAATACATTTCAGTCAGGACAATTGTTGGGGGGATAAGTAAGACATTGAGTCAACTTCTATAGGTTAATGTTTCATCGTTAGTTTTATTAATTTAAATACTCTTTTTCTTTTCCAAATAAATGCCCGTAATACTTTTTTGAGCAATTGCATCCACCCACTTTTGATTTTGGCATTTCCCCTGGGTGTGACCTAATACAGTAATAACTGCACAGTTTTACACAGATGCTCAAAATATAGAATAACTGTGCATCATTAAGAAGTAGCAATACTTGCCATGGGTGTAGGAATGTCTGTGATAAACCAGAAATTAGGTTTTCATTTTAATGCCCTTGGCCTCTTGAAAAAAAAAATTTACAAAATTAAAAAAAAAATTCTGTATTAGTCCAGCACTTTTTCCACACCCCACAGTGCTGTAGGTATGATACCTCATGTCTAAAAAATGTGATTCTTTTTCTGGTTTTCTTGTCACAAGTCTTTTCCCCAGCAAAGAAGGCTTATTTTCAGTTTCCACATTTTTTTCTTGATTGAAAGTTTATAGAACCTTCTTAAAACCACTTACTGGATAATACTTATAAAAGCATGTATGAAAATCCACACATCTTATCTGGGGCTATTGTCTTCTTAAATGATCAAGCCTCTCGTTTTAATCTTCAAGAGATATTTTTAGCCTTGTAGATACTCCTTGGTCTCCAAATCAGCTCACAATTACATTTATAGATTTCGAAGCAGGGTATTTAACTAAATACAGGTACATTAT
>NW_020174065.1:178915-183264 GCF_003031525.2 Neophocaena asiaeorientalis asiaeorientalis | reverse complement strand
GAACCTTTTATTCATTCAAGAACTTTCTTTATATATTAGCTTTCATGTCATAAATATGTAATAAGAAGTATGAGGTGCTATTAAACTGTCTTATTGTTCTTAATTTTAGAAAATAAATATAACTTTAAACTGAAGCATGAAGAATAAAAATTTTCCTAAAATCAAAATATTTTTTATATTTTTCTTATAATGGATATATGTTCATGCATCGAATGGCCAACCACATTTATACAATTATTTTTAGCATTATACTCACAAAAACGGACCTTGCTATTTTTTTCAAAATCTACTGGCATTGAGTAAAAAAAGTTTGCATACGCAACTTATTCACATTGCTTTATTTTTGTTGTTCTTGTTGTTCGTATTGTTCAGTTCACAAAAAAAGGTACTTCAAGTCATCACATCCTCCCATTTAACCAGTGAAAGAGTAATCTTGAAAGAAAACATTTTACAAACTAGACACATACCCTGTTTATTTTCTCTGTAAAATGCACTCCATAAAGCAAGTCCATTTTTTAAACCTTTGCCGATATTATACAAAAATATTATTACGCAAGTAATAAATTTATCTTTAAACATCCAACTTTTTTGAAATTTAAAGCACACACCAAAAGTTATTAGTGTTAATTTTTAGTCTAAACATAGAACACCTTGTGCTTATACAAACTGCTGTTATCATGTGCTCGTATACTCTTTACATAGATCTGGCAAATATACTCTGCCATTATGCATTCAATTATGTAAAAAAACTATAATCAGTGCAGAACTTGCCCATTTTTAAACAATGTTCTTTAACCATCCTCATCTATATTTGTTATTTATATAATTTCTTCTTGGAAAAAAATTTAAGGCAAGTGCAATCAAAATTACAAAATCACTATCTCTATTGCTAACATATGCAGCATTCATAGTTAGTGAGTGATCTCCTTCCCTCTTAAAAATGAAAGTACAAAATGCTAAGTATGTTATGCTTGCTACAGTCGATTACGTAGTCTTACCTATTAAGCCGTAGTGAAAATCTTTAGAGAGATCAACACAAAAGTATACTTCTTTAAAGATATCAACACAAATGCTACACCAGCAGGAATCTGCTATCCCCTTCCTGTAATTTCTCGTTGCATGTCCAGTTTTCTCATGAAAATACACAGCAAGTTATTCAGATGCCCATTTTGAAGATGACTATGACTACAAGGTCACCTGGTGGCACAGAATACTTAAGGTGCAGTACTCCTAAGATTGTCAGTTGTAAATTCACTTAATTCTATTGTGTTTCTATTTCACTTCAGTGATGGCATGGATTCTGTAAAGTAAGAGAAAACTAAAAAAAACAAAAAAAATCTTATCAGTAACTGTATCTCTAAAGTTAGGCTTTGCTGAGGACATGTTATTTGCTATGGACATAATTTAAATGAAATCTGAAAAAATAAGATATTTCACAACCCTGGAAAAATAAAATCAACTAAAATAGGAAACTCATGGTAATAACCTTGGTGCTGTCATCGGCTTTTCTTATGATAGTTGCTGAGTGCAATGCCTCCCCCTTTTTATATAAATAAATTACTCAGGGCTACCATGTAATGGAAAAAGTAGGGAACGGAAACAGTCACAGAATTTTTATGGGGAAACAAGAATAAGCTGGCTCTCTCCTTTAAGATAAAATGCATGTTCTTAAAGTGAGTTGAACAGAAACTTGGGTATTTATTTTTAGCCTGTGCCGAAAGGATTCACTGGTAATTTCCTGATGGAGTGCATTATCTTGGGAATTCATATAACTGTTTATTTAATGTGGTACATATATTGATTAAGGTTATTTAAATGTAATGCTAGTGTGTGTTTTCGATTAGAGTACACACGCCTTACACATGCACGCACGCATGTAGACTAATTTAGCACACTAAATACTTCATGTTGTCAAAGTTGACTGTTTCGAACTGCTGTTGTCCAGAATGTGTTCTGAAAATAAACCCAGCTCAACTGGTATATTGTCTCTTTCAGTTTAGTATAGAAATAAAAAAGGCTTTAATGCACTCAATAAAATTCTACTGTTCAATATTATTTTTTGGATGTTCTAGTGTTATAAAACTCTAGATGGTAAGCGGGCCTACAGTGGCTGTGGAAGTCACTAGCATATGTGTGGGAAAACTTAAACCAATTCTCTAGAAGAAACTCTTTGATGTGGCTAATCCACAAAGCATGTATAAGAATATTTTCTCTTAACTAACAGAAGCCTTGTCCTTGAAATTTGCACTTAGGATGAGTGACGTGATTAGTTTATGAGAATCAGACATCAAATAGGACATTTCTTCTTAAGAAACAGAAGCTAGCAACCTCATCACTGGTACTCATTCCTGGCATAACAAGGAACATAAAGGTCAACATTAGCCTAGTAAGACAAATCTATGTGGCTGGAAATATATTGTCAGAATAAGTGATTGAGGTATGAAATAAAGAACCAACTGGTTTGTCACTGTTGTGTAGGTTGTCATTTTTCTGAAATAATGAGAGATGATGCATTTAATGTATCATCCCACATACATAGGATTAACTAAATTTTTGGCGCTGGATGAATATAGTCTTGGACTTTACATCATTCACTAGATACGGTTCCCCAAATTACATGATCATAAACATTTCCTGGAATTCCATTGCTTTGGAGGGTGAGCCAGTAATCTATGCTTTTAACAAATGCTACAAGCGATTCTTATGCTAAAGGACATTTGGAAAAGTCTTCATTAGAGTTCATCTTTGAATGAATTCATTGTTAATGTGAGGAAAAATAATTGTTAATTAAGTCCAAAAAATTTAGTACATTTTATACTGATGTATTTATTTTCACAACCAATATCTTCGGTATCCCTGTGTAATTTTGTCATTTTTCTTCCTTAACAGGAATGGAAGTAACAATAGATCTGTAGTCTCTTAGAAGGAAGGTGTGTTTTTAATTAACACTTAACTATTAGCTTTATTTGCTTCTTCTACGATGGTACAATTACTTTTTTGAAGTCATATATTTCATGACAAAGTTGGTTTTCTTGACTAGTTCTTTCTTTGCCCTTCTTTTCGAGAAATTCTCAAATAAAATGTTGTTGTCTATATAGTTCAGCTCTTTTCAGGACTTCTTCATTGTGAGTTCTGGTGGACAAACTGGGAAGAATTATTAAAAAAGGAAGACCCAGTTTATGGTGACATTCATCTGCTGCAAACTTTAATTTTGTATTCCAAAGAGTAACAGCAGTAGTAATGACAGAAACAATAAATCCTACACGTGTGTTGCTCAAAGAGGCCGGGGATGGGGGGATGGGGGGACGGGGGTCCTTGGGCCACCACATTAGAGTCACCTGTGGAGCTTATTAAATACATAGATTCTGGACCCCACTCCAGTATTATTGGCGTTCAATCTGAATTTCCATTTTTAACAAACTTTCCAGGCAACTGTTCTGGAGTCTAAAATTTGAGACCCATCTGTTTTGCTCCTATAGTTTTCAACTCTGCTTGTCTTATAGAATAACCTGGAGGGTTTATTAAATAAACCAACCAACTGACTAACTAACAATAGGGACAAACTTCAGACTAGTATCATCTGAAATCTGTGGGACTTTAGGAGTTTTTAAACGTTTCCAGGCGATTCTAAGCGCACCTAGGTCTTAGAATTATTACTAGTAGGCCCATTAGAAGGATGCTATGAAAGAACTATCTCACTCCTCACCAAACCTTCACAGCACAGTATCAAACATGCCAAAATCATAATTTCTATTCATACATTATAACATTTAGCAATGAATTTCCCATTTTATTGAGGAAAAGCATGCTGAGACCACTGAAAAAAAGGATTTTCATTCAGAGCCCAGTTTTCCTTTCAAGTTCATAGCTGTGTAAACAGTTTTTTATTGCCAAGGACAATAGAAGAACTGAGATATTTCATTGCTTAATTTAAACCAGCTATTCATTTTCATAATTTTATAGTTCTGTTCGTCATATACATAGGCTTTTGGCATGTTCTGCTCTCTGATTTTTCGGATATTCTCCTTTTATTGGTTTTGTTTCCCAGAAGGTAGAAATTGGACTGCCTTAGCAGTTTTTCCATAATCCAGTCATTTGTGAACCATCTTGATGACTTTTGCCATTTATCACCTCTCCTAGACTCTTATTTACCTATGTTTTTGTTTAAAGCATTTAGTATATATTATTCTACCAGAAATAGTATCCACAAGGTCAAGTTTGATCTACTACTTCTTTTTTTTTAAATTCTAACACATTTTAAATCAAATACATAAATATTCAAATAAAAACTTCCCTCTGTGTACCATCTCAAATCAACATAACACTGGAATAAAAATCCCTAATTTGGG
>NW_020174065.1:99199-178679 GCF_003031525.2 Neophocaena asiaeorientalis asiaeorientalis | reverse complement strand
CCCCCACCCCCGCCGCCACATCAGTATCACTGGGCATTAAACATTGATTGAAAATGTAAGCTTAATCAAGCAATTTGTTTGCATTACTCTTACAGGCCATACATACATGTTAAAAATCCCACAGCAGCGATTAGTTTACTACTATTTTAATTCTCTGAATATTCGCCTCCTTCTATGTTTCTGTTTTTCCAGTAAATGTAGATCTGATATCAATTAGGAATCTTCTAGAAATAAGTAAGATGTTCCTCGACTATCAGTCTTTTAACCAGCTGTTAATAATATGAGTGTAATTGAAAGTTCCTGAGAATTTATGTGTGTGTGTGAGGCGCACACATAGTCCCAAATATTCTTCAACTATAGAGTTCTTTCTTGATATTTTTAATAATATGTCAGGTCCTATGAGTCACAGCTTAAAATACAATATAGAAATTATACACTGAGTCATAATCCACATAACATTTTACTTTTTCAGTAGAAGTTATTTTTTCACACTGAAAAATCCTTCTGAGGTAGAAATGACTTTGTGAAATTTTAAATATATTAATTACTTTGAAATCCAATCTGAAATAACCTTACAGTTTTTAAAAAAATATTACTTTCCATTTTTCATAATGATTTATCTCTGCTTTATCTTTAGTAAGTGTTTCTTAAAAGAATTTCCTAAGACATGAATTTTGCCTAACCAGCCCATTTGTTCTAAAAGGTTTATGGTTGTTCACTTGTTACACTTGTGATAGAAAGATTTACCACTATTCCCCTCCCCCCAAATAAATAAATAATATTAATATTATTGAAATGAAAAGTAAAGCCAAAAACATTTCCCTTTAGGAATAACTGTGCACTACAACTGGGTGGAAACAGAGTTAAAAATCATAAAGTGATTAAAGATTTTGGTCACTTTATAATATTACCTGAGGGGACTTTATTTTAAGGTCCTTATGTGAGTACCTTAAAAAGAAAGGAATAAAATACCTGGGGAGCAAGAAGTAAGGAAAAGAAACAGCAAAGAGGATTCACGTGTTATCATTCCTTTCATTTCTGTTCCTGAAATCATTTTATGAAATAGATGAAGGGAAAATGCAGAATTTAACCTTGAAAAGATCATTAACGTGATAATAACTTTTAAGTGACTGAGTTTGTGATTCAAACTTCTCACAAATCCAGTAGAGGGACTGTAAGTGGACTTGACTTTTTAACACTGTTTTTCTTTTTGTTCAGCCAATTGGCCATTTCTTAAGTCCCCTTCTCCATAATCATAATAGAAAATCAAGTCTAAGAATTATAAGCTTATACAGACATAAACAGAGAGGGAAAGAAAAGTATAACAAGAGTTGTCAAATTAACGAAGGTACTTACAGAGGTTCCAACAACACATTATTAATTTATTTTCATCGATGACCAGGTAGAAACCAGAAGAAACATTTGTAGCTTAATAAATAATTTAATTTCTTGAATTTCTATGTAACATATAAATTTATTTTTACAGGATATATAGAGAGCATACTCATAGAGAGCAACAGACTTATGAAACGACTGTAAAACACAAATTATAATTCAAGTTTAAAATTTCTCATTTTTACACTTGTATTTGTCTATTTTCCTATTGCTAGTGAAAGCAAAACCAAATATATAATTGTAAGTATTCCAAGAAAAAAAGGAGTGCCTCCATCACCTACACGAGTTACATACATTCTAGACTGTACAAAATCAAAGAGGGTAGGCAAAACTAAAGGGAAACACTAGGGAAAATGCACTTTTTACTGACTGTTGAACATATCTGAGAGTGTCTGAGTTTAAAATTTGACTTGAACACCAGCAGAGGAAAATGACTAAACTCATTTTCCTATTTGGGTTCTCTCAAACTCTGAACATGTAGAAGTTTTTACAATTCAATAGCAGATTATATGAACATATCTCCACTACTTTGGTCGAAAGAACACACTAAGGATTCTAGCTACCAGGAGCATATGTTGTAAGGAATATGGACAACTGTCCACATATCCTAACAGAAAGATGTCTTCATCCCAGTTGAGAATTAACCTAAAACACTCACATCTGATCTCCCCAAATTTAGTCTCTCATTGACTAGCAAGGATAGATCCGAATTACTTTGCCACATGTTCATGCACTATGTAATATGTAGTTTTACATTAAATTTTTTTTTAATGACCAGCATGCCCTTTGAAATTTAAGGTTATCTGGACTATGAAGACTGAAATTTACACAACGTTAATATTACATTTAAGAGTCTCAAGTTCATGTGCAGTTCTTCGGTTTCTATTCATTTAGTAGTGGAGGGAATACAGTGTAATGACTTGCCTTTGTTAGAAAGAGAATTCCTTTCGGGCTGTAGACCCTGGGGGATGCATCAATGAAGGTAGTGAATGGTAGAAAAAACAATAGTGTCTTATTTACTTTAATGAACGATTCAGAAACATGAGTTTGTCAGTGCACTCAGAGACTAATTAGAGGAACATTTACTAAAGGGAAAAAGGAAAGTTTTCTTTTTATGTATCTTATGTGTATATAATGGAGAGATGTTTTGTGTTCTGAGCCTGGAAGGAAGAAATGATACTTGATGGAAAATTAGAGCTGAGTTCCTCCTTTTTAGTCTGGGCATTTTCTATACATGTGACTGAAGTTTGACGATGATAAAACACATAAGATTAGGATTAGGATTAAGTCATCATCATCATCCTTCTCTTTACTCAAATTTAGTCAGGTCTTATAGCTCCCTGTGACAGTACCTTAATTAACAGAGCACAAACTTTCATCTTGCTGCCCATAATGAGTAAAAAGTAAAACTTTAAATAACCACCACCTAACTTCAGCTCATTCTCAAAATTCTTCATATTACCCTAAAGTTATATCATAAATCCTGAAACTGGCATAAGCACAGTTGCTGAAAACCAAGTATATAACCAATTCTAAATCTTGGCATAAGAAAACTGGGTCCCTTTGGAAAAACACGTCAAATGGCTGTTTCTTCTACTCCTGCACTAAATTAATTCTTCTTAGTTTCGTTGTAGTAGAATGATTAAATCAACCCATAAAAACGTTTAAAGAAACAAGGCGTCATGCCACATTGCATGATTTCACATTCCCCCACCCCCAAGTATCTTTTGAGTAAATTAAGAAATGAATAAACTATCAACTCTTACTTATTTGGGCATGAATTACTTGTCATCAATCAAAGTTTTTCCTCACTGTAAACCAATCCTCCCACAAAGCTGGGTCATGCTGGAAGAGGAATTGCCTCTGTTTGTTAAAAGAACAACAGTCATCCCCTGAATTTTCATGAATAAAGGTAAGGAATAGTAGCCACAACAGTGCCTACAAGACATGTGGTTTATCTGAATGCCAGTTTCTGAGAATACGCTCTAAATTGAAACATCGACAGTTTTAGGTGATGGGTATCTTTGAGACTAACATCCCAGAAATCACAGTTTTGTACACATTCACAATTCTGTCTGGAATTTCAAGTGCTTCGTTATTTCCTTTAATCCTTTTTACAGACTCAAGGTGTCCTTAAACCCAAGTTTAAGGTCTGTTGTTACGGATAATGCAAATTTAACTGTTGGTTACTTTCTTTGTTCAGAACAATAAAGTGGGAAGGGTTAGTGATAAGGCAAGGAATAGCTAGCTCTGCTTCCATTGACAGGCTGCTCCTTTTAGGGAACTCAGCTGCATTATCATGTCTCTGTAATGACTGTATATGTTGTTTAAAAAATTCTTCAGCAATAGGGAATATGTAGGTAGGATTTCTAATCCATTTAATAATATTTCACCTATTTTAATCAACTATAACAATAGTGGGAATAATGACCAAGCAAGTTGAGATGAGGAACAATAAGGGATTTTCCACTTCTGTGTCTATGTATTCTCTTAGTTCCATTCAGTCATTTTACTTGCACAGTATCAATGGTCTCCTCTGAATTTGAATAAGCTTTCTTCTGGGACTAATGATATAAACTTAAACTAAATTCAAATAAGAAATTAAGCACAAGATAAAAAAATACTTCTTAGAAAAAGGAGAACTAGGGCATCATTCCAGAATCTGAAGATAATTCACCAATGTATGAATTAATGTTTTCCTAGAAATGGTGATCTAAATTTACATAGATGGTATCTGTCAAAAGTTAATGACTATTCTAGGATAAATAAAACTTACTTGGAGTTTAGGGTCGGCTCTCAGTTATTATTTGTTCTTGTCATAAAATGCTAAATAATATTGAAATAAGGAAAAAAGCAGTATTTAGGTATTTAAGTCAATAGGGTTCAAACACATATACTATGAAGAAAGTAATAAATGCAAAATGGTTGACTGAACAATCAGGGGTTCATCTATAGAACTATAGTAGGTTCAGGTGTCTGAACTCATCGTGTGTTAGATTTATTTCATAAAATTGATCTTAACTTAAATCAGCTGGCTGCATGAGATACAAATTTCTTCTCTGCCCATAGAAGACCTATGGAATGGATTACAAATTAAATAATCAAAGATTTGAGCACCAGTATAAAGGGTAGGACGCTCATAGGCAGCAAGTAGAGGTTACATTAAAGAACCAGGTGGACTTACGAATCCATAACATGTCACACTGGAGTCTGAGCAGCGAATGATGACAAACAGGCAATACCAAACAACACACACGTCCAAGTCCAGACGCTGATTATCTCCCTCTGCTTGGCTAACATATTCACACTTTCAACTGTGTTTTTACAGCTAGAATATTCTTATCCCCCACAGTCCCCACCGAAAAAAAGAGAAGGATGAAACCTAAGCACTAGGGAAAATACATTTTTTTCTCTCTTTATTGTGAATTCTAACATAACTTTTGTTAAACATAGAGCACGTAAACACATGACAGTTTCCTTCATTTGTTTTCACATGGAGCTGATAGAGGAATACTTGGGAGGAATGTTTCTAAAGCCATAGATAGCTTCTTCTTCCATTTATTTTCTAAAAATATGACAAAGCATTAGAGGAAAAAAAAACGTTTTTTAAGTTGTGAGAATATCAAATATTACCCATCAATCCCTGAATCATGCTATTCAAAGTTCTTAAATCTACACTAAAAATAGAACAAAAAATGTACTCCCAATGCAGCTAAATTAACACCTATGGATGCCTAAAATATGACTGTGGTCTGAATACTTCCTCTACATTTATTCCACACTTTCATCGTGCACTTAAAAAAAAAACTAAAAAGAAAACCAAAGAAATAAACCAGGCCATTGCCATGTTTACAGTTTTCTGAGCACTGGGGGAATCTGGAATCCAGTCCAATGAGGTTGACTGCCACCAGTCCCTGACAGGTGTCCATAGTACAAAGTAAACAATGGCCTTCTTGGATTCTGAAAATAACCCAATGTGCAAAGCTGACCTTAAAGTTTATGTGTCCTTGCAGCTTCAGTTCTGGTTTGTGAAAATGTGACACAGGTCCAAGGGGAGCACGGGAAGAAAGAACAGATTGTAGAGAAGGACCGAGGCGAGTTGTCAGGGAAATAAGCATTTTTTTAGCTAATAAAAATCAATGCACATCCTAAAGGTCCTTTACCTTGTCACACAAATATGAGACGTTTGCATTGTTACAAAATTCTTATACTCATCTCTCATACATCTGCAATTCAGTTTTACCCTCCCCAGTGAACTCTACTGAAGTTTACATTTTTGTGTGTGTGGCCAACTCATACCTTAGTATTGTGACCAAAAGTGTAGAATTGTTTTCTCATTATATGGTGGTAGGAATAAACCAAACATACAATACTCACTACACGAGCCCACAGACAATGGCTGGAATGGAAGTTCCTATAATGAATCACTAAAGTAATGCATGAGTTCTATTATCAGTGTTTTCATCACACTGATTTTTTTTTAAAACTAAAAGTTACTTAGGTAATATTTCCCTTTAGCAATTCTGCCCTCTGCAAGTTCCTTTATGATTGATGTTTCATCATTTTCAACATGACTATGTATTAGCTGCTATGTCATTCAAACATAAAACTAAATGGTAAGAGATGAATTTCCTGGGAGCATCAGCTTTCTGTTTCTGACAGATAGAATTATACAGTTAAAGTAAAACTAATTCTTTATACAGTAAAAATTAATTATTTTAAATACCTTCTCACCTAATTTAAAAACTATTTTGTGTAAATAATGTTTATTTCAAAAATACTGATTTCTGTTGGTATTCATATGTTTGACCTCCTGAGTGCTTATATAAACACTTTGATATTAATAAGTGTTGCTTATGTTCACAAACTGAAACCAAACACTTGATTCTGAATATAGCACTGAAAATTAAATACAGTAAATTAACATTTAAATACAAAGGGACCCCATAATAAGTTTCACAGATTTGCACTGACTCTTTAGAAAATAACATTTTCTATAATACAAGGTGACAAAACATATTTGATGACACATCCTGGCCTTCCCTTTGGTTTGGAAGCCTTCAATGTAAATTTCACTTTGACTTGTGTTGATTCACCCTTTTGAGTTAACTTGCCAGGCATTTGCACATAATCTCATTTGCAGAAAATTATAGAGGGAAAAGAGGAAGTAGAATAGTAAACAAAAACAGCCACAAACACATTCATGCCTTTCCAGGAAGTGATCAAATATAGGGCTTGATTTTTTTGTTTTTTTTGTCTTTTTGCTTTTTTTTGTTTTTGTTTCTTTTGTTGTGTGTTTTTATATATATATATGTATATATATATATATTTATATAAGGGTACATCAACTCATTTAAAAAACGGAAACAGCACACTCTCCCCCATTTTCTGCCCTTGATCTTCTCTTCTTAGCACTCTGTAGTGGTCACTGTCAAGTGACTAGCACACTTTTGGGTCTGGAGTGTATTCTGACGAGCAGTGAATTAAATGTTAAGACAGTTAGACCCTCCCCAACCCCTTCTCAGAGTTTACACATCATGCCACCATTAGAAGGGTAGAGGTGGGGAATGAGGTGGGACAAGAAAGATATTCAGGGCTCTGATTGGCGCGGCCCTCCTATGAACAAGTGTTCTTCTCATCTTTTTTTTTTTTTTTTTTTTTTTTCCCAAATGGCAATGCTGGCATTCGTTGCACTGCTTTCTGAAGGCCCACATGGCCCTGCTGATCCTAGGAAGAACCCAAGAGAGGATCCGGCGCTCCTTGTCCCATCGGATAGATTTGTCCAAGCACCCCAAGGAAATGTTAAAAGCAAAACAAAAATCAAGGAAAGGAAATAAAAACCCATTCTAAAACTAAACTAATGAAGCAAAAAAGGGTTTTCTATCTATACATAAGTCTCTTCTTTAAAAAAAGGTAAATTTACAAATTCCAATGACATATAAAACAAAGTCAAAAAATGTAATGGTAAGAGACATGGTAAAACAGGAAGACACTGATGCTACAAAGAAATTGCAAAAAACATATGTACAAGACCCTGTTTTTCCTCGTGTTCTAGAGATTGTAATGCATGTTTGTAACAGCAGCAGTCGAGGATTTAGTTCCAGGCACTGGACTGCAGACTCCACTCAGACTCCCAGGGACGGGGTGTCCCTTGCTTTTCTGTCACCATATCACACTGGATATACTGGTCTCCCTTGGCAACAGCGGCAGGATGGCACTGTTTGTGTGGGCCTCGTCTGGATTCTGCTCCCTGCTCGATTTTGTCTGTGGCCGCTGACCGTTGATGAGTGTCATAGGGATGTTACAAT
Source organism: Neophocaena asiaeorientalis asiaeorientalis (assembly GCF_003031525.2). Classification (NCBI taxonomy): domain Eukaryota; kingdom Metazoa; phylum Chordata; class Mammalia; order Artiodactyla; family Phocoenidae; genus Neophocaena; species Neophocaena asiaeorientalis. The sequence goes on along the minus strand of NW_020174065.1, from coordinate 170,976 downwards.
AGGTATGCTGATTTCCCATGGGGGTAAGAGGCAGGGTGCCGGTAGGAGGTACGTCGTATTCATAGCTTCGGTAGTAGTGTTTCTGACGCATTTGTGAATGGTACGTGTTGTGAAAGGTGGATCGGAGATCTGGATGGGCAGTGGCTAGAGCTGTGGAGGTGGCCGCAGCCATGGAAATGGCTGAGACAGTCTGCAGCTCCCCGAAAGGCCCCTGCTCACTAACATCTAAAGCCTGCTCGTGCGTAACGGGTTCTATCCTCTTAAAAGGCATTTCATATTGTAAACGTTTCCAGAACTTAGAGTTCAGCTTGTTGCATTTTGGTCCATGCCATTTAATAACGGTCAGGAGCTTGATGGTGTGCTTGAGGGCCTCCACCTCCTGGTAGTTCATAACTCCTCGTAGCTCACTGCATTCAATTAGTATCACTTTAATTTCTCCAGTCACAAGCATGTTTCGAAGTCTGGTCTCCAGCTCAAAGATGCTCCAGCCCCTTCTGACTACGTAATTTGGGGTCATGACAATAATCAGCCGCTTGCTTTGATCTACACACCTTGCCACATCTTCAATATATGCTACAACAGAGAAGAGGGTTTATCAGAATAAGTAAATTGAACATTGGGTCCAGAAAGCCCCAGTAAATTCTCTTTCACACATTAAATGAGAATTGCTGGTTCTTTTTGCTAGGTAAACCCTTGAGAAGATGAAAATAGCCAATGATCACTTTGAACAGAGTATGGGACTTTTCTTCTCTCAAAGATAGAAATGTTTTCCCAGGTACAAATCTCTCATTTGGTTTCTTTAAATGTCAAGGCTTATAACATGAGACGCTTTATAGAATAATAGAAGTAGCTTCCTCAGGGGTATCAACACTTATTTTTCATTTGAACACATAATGCCATTTCTTTCTTGAGAAACTGAAAGATGTAGAAGAACTAAAAGTTTAAATTCTGTTTAAAAATGATGATTACACAGACGGACACAAGTATATGCACACTCTTAAATGAAAACATTAACTTACTTCCAGTTGGGATTAAATCTCTATCTGGTATAAACAACTTATATCCATAATGCTTTTCAAGCATATCAGGTAGGATTTCAAGAGCAAAGCGTTCTTCTTCCCCAGTCTCTTGATTCCACTGGTCAGGATCCACTTTGGTGTATGATAAGTATGCATCATAATCTTTATTATCTGTCAAGAACATTACAGAGTAAAGCTGAAGTCACTACTCTACAAAGAAAACAGTAGGACATGAGAACATTCACCTCATTTCATAAATATCTCCAAGTGTCCCACTTCTGGGATGCCAAAGAAAGAAGTCTTTATTAATTTTCATTAAGAATACAATAATGCCAAGTATCGTGGAATGAATTTTGGGGTATAAAGGAGTCACTATTTTTGTTGTTATTAAGACAGTAGGAGAAAAATTAATGAGAAGAGCAATGAAATGGTAACGCTCAACATCTTTGATGCACAGATCATACAGAATTTTGACAGCTTATAAAAGCCACATATTTGGATAGTACGTTCTTATTCTACATAAATGTACATTCACCTAATCAAAGAAAGAACACTGAAACTGGCTTGAGGAATGGTTTTTAGGTTGTGTGTGTTGTGCTGATTTTCTTTTGGGGAAAAAATAAAATGAAATTTGGAATAATTAATTTTTCTTTGGGAGCTGGTTCTTGGATTTTAGAACTGAGTTTAGTATGCTGAATTATTATAGAAAAACATATTGTTTTCCTGATCTTCATTTACCTTACATGTAAATTATTGCCAAATTATTTTTCATCATGTTAATCAGTTTGACTATAAGAATCCAAAATTATAATATAAATGAATGAAACTTAGTTCTAAAGTTTGATTTCTTTCCTCATTCTTCCCCATATTTACATGAGAACTCTTCAAATATTTGATGACTACTATCGTGCATTATTTTTATCTTAACGTAAACATCCCCAAATTCTCATTTGTTGTTTCTTAGAATAAGAAGTCATTTATCTTCTGCACAGTCTCATTCTCCAATTTCCTTTTCAGAGTGTGATATCAGGATTCATAATTCACCTCAATTCTAAATACTATCAGTATGCTGAGACTATCAATATCAATATGCTTAGGTCTCTTTTGTGCTTCTTTCCCAATGACTGTCATTGTATTATTTGATTATTAGATCAAGTTGAATTGAAACACTCTTAAATTTCAGAACAAAATGAACTGGGCATTTGGTATAGAAAATTTAAAATCTTTGGGGTATAAAACATCAAAGATACAGGGGCATCCATGACTTGCTCTGGATGGCTTTGGGACACTCCTTTTGACTTCAAAGACACTAAAGCTCTCTCCTATAACTTGTCATGGAAAACTCGAAAAACTGTTTACTTCACCTAAAGTTAACACAGGCATATAAGAAGCTAGCAATTCTACTATAGGATCCCTGGGGAAAAGAACCTTTAGCTATGGAAGATTTCTTTAAAGCACATTTCAAGTAAAAAAAAAAAATGTAATCATCCCTATCATATTTTGGTATTTGGTATTTTCTTTATTCTTCAACCAGGATATAGTTGTACATAGTAAAAATGAAATTCAATTTTCACAAAAAATAATAATTATGTTTGTTATACCATGTCTACGCACACATGCCAGCAGTCTACAGTGGTACCATTTTGTTGATGTAAATACTTCAGTTGAGTAAGAAATCATAGAAAATAGCACATAAAAAAGCTATAATATAATACCAGTTAGTATTTAATTAAAATGTCAATTTATTAGATAATCACATGCCATATCTATGAGATAAAATCTTCCCCTTTGCAATATGGGTCAGTAGCTTCCAGTTTAGAGGAAGGTGTAGACAAGTCAACAATCTATTTCCAGAGGATAAATGTGTTGCAAAGAGTAGTACAGGGGTCATGGGCCAAAGGGAGGACTCTTTAAGCCAGACTGCAGATTGTAGAATGATTTCATGCATATACTACTTTCTTTCTGGGAGGTTTTCCTCTTCCAGATTTTTACAAAGTACTGTAAAGTGCTGAAGTTTGCTCAGACCTGAGATGTATAATGACTAGATTCTCATTCTTTGCTTTTTGCCTTCTGTAGGCTTAAAAAATATTTGATAACCAGATCAATATGAACAACAAAAAGAACAGAGCACTTATGACTCAGAGGAGATGTAAACAATGGTCCACCAATACTCGTAAGTTCCAGCTGGATATCACTTCTGCTTACATGACACTGTTTCTGGTTCCCCTGCCTCTTCAATGGACATCTCTCTTCCAATCCATAAATACTGTCATTTCTCAAGATGTTTTCTGTGGCCTGTTTCATTTGTCTTTCAGTCTGTTTTCCCTTAAAAATCTCCTTTCCTCCTATGACATCAACAACCACTTCTGTGTAGACGTCTTTCTAATGTAGATGTCCAATCTCGTCTTCTTTCTCATGAATCTGTAACCTGGACCCCTTAATTTGGATGCTCAGCATGTACCTCACATTTGACATGTTCACAACGAAACAAGCTTCCCATCTCAAGCTTTGTTTTCACATTTTATTTCACTTAAATTTTATTAACATAACAATCTCACATCTTTAGTCTCCAAACTTCAGAGGCATGTTCCACTTATCTCTTTTCATTACCAATAACCTCACAGCCATTCACTGGTGAAAATCCTTTGGATTCTGTTTCCATCCTAGGTGAGGCCCTACCCTCTTCTCAACTGTTATAATTATATTTTAGTGGGTCTTCCCTCTCCATTTCCTTATTCTTCTGGCCCATTCCGCATAGAATCACAAAATTTATTTTTCCAAACCTCACCACTGATTGTGTTTATGGTAGCTTGAAAAATATTTATGGCTATCCGTTGTCAAAAAAACAGCAGCTAACTCTGCAGTTGTTTCCTCTGAATCTGAGCCTGATATCATTGAGTTGAAGGTGATCTCTTTTCCCATGTATTATATTATTGTGCTCACATTTTATCTTCTTTCTTTGACCACAAGATCCTTGACTCAGATATGTGACTAGGGCTTAGTAGATGCTCAAACATATCTGTTGATGAAATGAATGAATGGCCTCTCATTTGGGTATCACATGACATACCTTATGGCTAGTGTGGAGATTTTCTCAAGATTTGGGTCATTTCCTAGGAGAGATGTCTTTGGTGATACACACTCCAAGCTGCCTGGACTCCTCAAGTAATTACTAGGAGCTACAGGGTCAAAGTTTAGCAAAGTTCCTTTGGAATAATCTTGAACTGTATTTTCTCACTGTGACTCAGTTGAAGACCTCAGAGTCCTTGTAAACTTCTCTGAAAAAGTGGTTTTCATGCTGAAGCATGAACGGCAACAATTTGGAGGACTTGATAAAATACAGACTGTTAGGTCCCACCTCCAGAGTTTTCAATTCAGAGCATCTGGAATAGGTCCTTAGAATTTGAATTTATAGCAAACTATCAGGTGATACTGCTGCCGGTCCAGGGACAATACTTTGAGAAATTCTGCTCTAGGACAGGGTATAGGTACCCAAAGGTCTCAAAGGCATCAAAGAACTGCAGTCAGCTGCCAGGTAATTGATCCAAGTACCACAAAACCTACACACTGCAGCCTCAGCTCCATGATAGGTGGTCTTGATACTTACAGGGCATGTGCTCTAAATAAAATAGCTGAAAATCCCCTTTCATCAAAAAGGGGATAAATTCTTACCTAGACTAATATATTCAGTAACTGTATTAAGCTTAAATGAACCTTGGGAAGAGGTGCTGTGGTCTCGGTCAGTTTTCTATCTCTTTATGTCATCTGAGTGAATTTATAACATTTAAGCTAATATCTCCCAGATAAAAAGGAGTCGCTCACATGTAGGTTATTCTGGTAATAAGGCCCCTTGCAAGCATCTGCAGCAGCTTCCTCCCTCAAATCAATGGGACACTTGACTGATATCTAATTCCTCTCTTTCCCCAGAGTCTATGTCAGTGCAGTACTGGGCTAGGCATTTATTTACCCACAGAAGCAAACTCCTGACTTGAAAATTATCAGACTGCAAACACCAGGCCAGATATCATGCTAAATTCAGCAATGTTTTCTGATTCAAAATCACATGGATTCTAAGGTTTCTTCTTTTTTCCCAGTTACCAGCTGAATCTGAATCTTGGGAAATATCTCTTAGATTTTTTTTAATATCTGTAAGAACATACATTGACTAATCCTAATGTGTATAAGAAACTGAAAAATTGAGATTTTTTATAATCACAGAAAAAAAATTATGCTAAGATTTTTAAAGGTAGGACTGTGATCTTTTAAATTCAACTTAAGTTTATAAACAGCTGAAAACTAGTTAGTCATAACAAGAGAGTACAGCAATATATTTCTTATTCTGAACTTTATTCTCTAAATTTTATTTTCTGTAACTTAAACCTTCAACTATAATTCTTTGACTACAGAGATGGAAAGCAGTTGATGTACACACCCTCTGTAATAATATTCATAAGCTCTAATATAGTCATTGGTTTACTCTTTTCATGATTTTCAAGCAATTCTGACTGTAATTTCCCACAAAAAAAGAAAAGTAGGAATGAAGTCAGCAAGATGGTCAAATAAGATATCCCTTGCATGTATCCTCTCAGCTGCAGTACAGAGCCAGTCCTGCCCACCCAAGGACCCATCCAATGACCAGATAGAAGCCCTCCAAGAAACCTGGTGGGAGACATACCCATCCACACACCTGGCAATAGGTCCACCGAGTGAAGACCCGATTGTGGATCCTGAAGTGAACACTTGTCCAAGTGCTATACTACTGAACAAGGTACTAGAGGCATTCCTCTCCACCCAGAGACCAGACAGGATCCATGTGAACCTGAGCTCCTGCTCACAAGCCTGCCAACCATGAACTTCACTGCAGACCCAGCAACAGACTCAAAACTAGCTCCAGCCCAGAATGTTTAGGATTCTGGAGGTAATCCCATTGGCCTGGGGAACAGACAGGAGAAGAACTTTACCTGCTAAAGTCAATGTGTAAAGATTAGAAGAGATGTTTGCTCCTTCAAATGCAGAGACACTAATGCAGGGATACATGGATCACAAAGAATCGGGCAAATATGACATCACCAAAGGAAACTAATAAAGCGCCAGTAACCAAGCCCTAAGAAATGGAGATCTACAACTTGTCCAGCAAAGAATTAAAAATAATCATCTTAAAGCACATCAGTGAAATACAAAATAACACAGATAGACAATTTAACAAAATCAGAAAACAATGCATGAACAAAATGAGAATTTTATGAAAGAAACAGAAACCATAAAAAAGAATCAGACAGAAATCCTCAAGCCAGCAACTACTTTGACTGGTGAATTCTACTAAATATTTAAAGAAGAATTACTGCAATCCTCAAACTTTTCCAAGGAAAAATTGAAGAGGAGGGAACACTCTCAAACTCATTTTATGAGGCCAGCATTATCCCGATACCAAAGCCAGATAAGGACACTACAAGAAAACTATAAGCCAGTATCCCTAATGAATACAGATACAAAAAAATCACAACAAAATACTAGCAAACCAAATTCAACTGTACATTAAACAGATAATATAACATGATCAAGTGGGATTTATGGGACTTCCCTGGCAGTCCAGTGGTTAAGACTCCATGCTTACATTGTAGGGGGCATGGGTTCAATCCCTAGCTGGGGAACTGTGATTCCACATGCTGTGTGGCATGGGCAAAAACGAAAGCAGGATTTATTCCTGGGATGCAAGGATGGATCAACATATGCAAATCAATTCCATTTAGAATATCATCAAAAATTATAAAATACTGAAAAATAAATTTAGCCAAAGAGGTGAAAGATCTGTACATTGAAAACTATAAGACACTGATGAAGAAACTGAAGAAGAAACAAATGGAAAGCTATCCCATGTTCATTAATCAGAATTGTTAATATTGTTAAAATGACCATACTACCCGAAACTATGTATAGATTCAATATAATCCCTATCAAAATTCCAATGGCGGGCTTCCCTGGTGACGCAGTGGTTGGGAGTCCGCCTGCCGATGCAAGGTTTGTGCCCCAGTCCAGGAGGATCCCACATGGCACGGAGCGGCTGGGCCCGTGAGCCATGGCCGCTGGGCCTGCATGTCCGGAGCCTGTGCCCCGCAGCGGGAAGGGCCACAGCAGTGAGAAGCCTGCGTACCGCAAAAAAAAAAAAAAAAAATTCCAATGGCAATTTTAACAGAAATATAAAAAAACTCTAAAATTCATATGGAATCAAAAAAGACCCTGAATAGCCAAAGCAATATTGAGAGAGAAGAGCCCAGCTGGAGGCATCACACGTTCTGATTGCAGACTATACTGCAAAGCTATAGTAATCAAAACAGTATGGTGCTGACATAAAAACAGACACATAGACCAATGGAACAAAATCAAGAGCCCAGAAATAGACCCACATATATGTGGTCAGTTGATATTTGACAAGGGGGCCAAGAATACTCAATGTGGAAAGGATAATCTTTTTAATAAATGGTGTTGGGAAAACTGTCTATCCACATGCAAAAGAATAAAGTTGGGCCCCTATTTCACACCATTCACAAATTTTAATCTGAAATGGATTAAAGACTTAAATGTAATACTTGAAACCATAAAACTCCTAGGAGAAAACATAAGGAAAAACTCCTTAACAATAGTTTTGGCAACAATTCTTTGGCTATGACACAAAAAGCACAAGCAACAAAAGCAAAACGAAACAAGTGTGACTATATCAAAGTAAAAAGCTTCTGCACAGCAAAAGAAACAATCAATCAATAAAAAGGCAAGTTACAGAATGGGAGAAAATATTTGCACACCATATATTAGATAAGGGGAGGGTTAATATCTAAAATATATAAGGAACTCATACAACTCAATAGCAAAAAGACATGTAGGACATACAATGGCCAAAAGGTGTATAAAAAGATGTTCAACATCACTAATCAAGAAGTGCAAATCAAAACCACAATGAGACCTCACCTCATACTTCTTAGGATGGCTATTATCAAAAAGACAAGGTAACAACTGTTGGCAAGGATGTAGAGAAAAGGGAACCCTTCTGCCCTGTTGGTGGGGATGTAAGTTGGTACAGCCACTATGTAAAACAGCATGGAGATTCCTCATAAAATTAAAAACAGAAGTATCATATGATCCAGCAATCCCACTTCTGGGTATATATCCGAAGGAAACGAAACCACTCTCTCAAAGAGATATCTGTACCCCGGGGTTCACTGCAGAATTATTCACAATAGCCAAGACATGGAAACCACCTAAGTGTCCATCAACAGATGAATGGATAAAGAAAATGTGTATATGTGTGTATGTGTATACATATATATACTTTAATACAAAAAGATACATGCACCCCAATGTTCATAGCAGCACTATTTACAATAACCAAGACATGGAAGTAACCTAAGTGTCCATCAACAGATGAATGGATAAAGAAAATGTGTATATGTGTGTATGTGTATACATATATATATACATATATATATAAATACATACACACACAGTAGAATATTATTTAGTAGAATATTATTCTGCCATAAAAATGAAGGAAACCTTCCATTTTATTTAGACGGACCTTGAGGTCATTACGCTTAAGTGAAACAAGTCAGACAGAGAAAGACAAATACTGCATGATCTCACTTACAATATGGAACTGAAAAAGCTGAATTCATAGAAACAGAGAGTAGAATGGTGGTTGTCAAGGGCTGGGGGCAGGGGAAAGGGGGAGATGTTGGTCAAAGTAAATAAACTTCCTGCTATAAGAAAAATAATTTCTAGGGATACATACACAGCTTGGTGAATATGGTTAACAATACTGTATTATATACTTGAGAGTTGCAGAGAATAGATCTTAAATGTTCTCACTACAAAAAGAAATCATTATGTGAGGTGATGGATATGTTAAGTAACATTACTGTGGCAATCATTTCACAATATATACGTGTATCAAATCATCACACTGTCTACCTTAAACTTACACAATGTTACATGTCAATTATATCTGAATAAAGCTGGGGGGAGAAAGAAAAACAAACAAACCAAAAACACCAAACCTAACCAATTAATTAGTTGCTTTGTTACTTTAAGTCAAACAATTAGTCCGGTAGAATTTTCTCCTTCAATTTACCGAATGAACTACTATGTTTTATAAAAAGATATATTTGAGGGGGAAAACGTTTAGACTCTGGAGAGTTAAGAAATAAAAATATGAATTAAAAATATTATTAAGAAATCTTGAAGAGAGAAGGAAAATATAGAACTGTGTAACAGGACTAAAAAAAAGTGGTTGGAAAAATGATAAATAAATATTTTCCTCTTTGACATATGAGAGGATATTAGTCAATTCTCTTTAAAAGGATTGAGAAGCCAAAGGATCCATGGATTTTTTAGAACAATAGAGCTTTTAAGAAAATGTAGACTGAAGACTCCCTTATCAAGATGAAGGTGGTGGCTATATTGGATGTGGGCTAGGAAAGAGATTTACTGACAATATAAACGGCTTGGGATTGACATTCAGGTCTTTGGGAGTTTTTAACCTTTAAATGCCTATTGAATGGTTGTCAGACGTTATTGGCAGGTGGCCACTTCTTTTTTTAAATTTACTTTCAAATATTTATAAGTCACATATGTGAAATTGACTAGTGACAGAGGCCATTATTCAGCAAATGGATTACCAAAAGGAGACCCGGGTAGGGCCCAATGATGAACTGTATATTTCATTTTAAAAGGCGATTTTCTATGTTTGCATGTAGTGTATTAGCACAGCATTATGCGATCATTAAAAACTAGCATTGACATAATTGGAATAAATAAGAGTTTTAAAAAAATTAAGTCATTTCTTTCTTGTATTTCAGATTTGCCTTCATATGCTTTTTTATATTTCCAACTAATAATTTTTCAATTAAAAACTCTGCAGAAATAGATGATAGATCTTTGAATAAAAAACATTAAGCATTGCCTTCCCTGGTGGCGCAGTGGTTGAGAGTCCGCCTGCCGGTGCAGGGGACGTGGGTTCGTGCCCCGGTCCGGGAGGATCCCACGTGCCGCAGAGCGGCTGGGCCCGTGAGCCGTGGCCACTGGGCCTGCGCGTCCGGAGCCTGTGCTCCGCAGCGGGAGAGGCCGCAGCAGTGAGAGGCCCGCATACCGCAAAAAAAACAAAACAAAACAAAACATTAAGCATATATTAATATTTTGCTTTTGTGATTATTGAATGTCATTGTATTAATAAATTCCACTTTTCATGTCAATTCAGCCATGGTGGCATCTGACAATTATACTCGAAAATAAAGTTGATTGAGTTTTACACTTTGAAAATTTAACAATATTGTTCTAGTTTACATGTTTTACTACTTGGTACTTTTCTGGACTATTTGAATCCATAGGAACTCAAAAAAGAGGTCCTTCTGCTCCCATAAATAAATAAATGTGATAAGGAATCTTGAATTCATAATGCTCTACAAGTTGTAAGTATTCACTAGTAAGTGCTCATTACTCAAAGTGAAAAGGGCTGCAAAAATGATGTGCCTGAAGTACCATTTTAGTAAAGATGAAGGAGAAAATAACTAGACCTTGGGATTAAGAGGGGAATCTTTGTAAGTTAGGGGGATATATGAATTGTATATGAGACAGAGAAAGAGAAGGGAGGGAGAAGAGACAGGAAAGAAGGAAGAAAGGAAGGAAGGAAGAAAGGACTACCTTTATACAAGCATTTAAACAAAAGTGGAAGGGAAACCCCAGTCAGAGGTATGGAGGGGCAAAGGATTCTGGTTGTTGTGATAACTGTATTTTTTTTGTAATTATTCCAGCAAAGATGGTACGATATTATGTTAGTGTATGTTCAGCTCTAGAGACAGTAGGTTGCCTTTATGAGGATGGTCAGCTAGCATTTAATTAGAATAAGGCAACACTCTAGAGCCACTACAAACACTTCAACTATCTTTATTTCTGATCAAAAGTAGATGCTTCATTAATTAGCACAATGGATGTTAGAAATAAAGTTTCATTGCTAAAATTAGTGGTTTTTTACTAAGTATAGTAGATCTTCGAAATGGACCCTCCATGTTGAAATCAGTGCTACTCAAGACATATGCAAAGGAAATCATAAATAAAACGAAAAGACAACCTACAGAATGGGAGAAAATATTTGCAAATGATGTAGCCGACAAGGGATTAATTTCCAAAATATACAAACAGCTCATAATCAAAAAAACAACCCAATCAAAAAATGGGCAGAAGATGTAAATAGACATTTCTTCAAAGACGACATGCAGGTGGCCAAAAGGCACATGAAAAAGTGCTCAACATCACTAATTATTAGAGAAATGCAAACCAAAACTACGAGGTACCACCTCCCATCTGTCAGAATGGCCATCATTAAAAATTCTACAAATAATAAATGCTAGAGAGGGTGTGGAGAAAAAGGAACCCTCCTACACTGTTGGTGGGAATGTAGTACAGCTATATAGAGAACACTATGGAGCTTCTTTAAAAAACTAAAAATAGAGTTGCCATATAATCCAGCAATCCCATTCCTGGGCATATATCCAGAGAAAACTCTAATTCAAAAAGATACATGCACCCCAATGTCCACTGCAGCACTATTTACAATAGCCAAGACATGGAAGAAACCTAAATGTCCATTGACAGAGGAATGGATAAGGAAGATGTGGCGTGCGCGCGCGCACACACACACACACACACACACACACACACACAGTGGAATATTACTCAGCCATAAAAAGAAATAATGCCATTTGCAGCAACATGGAAGGACCTAGAGATTAGCATACCAAATGAAGTAAGACAGAAAAAGACAAATATCATGATACCGCTTATATGTGGAATCTAAAAAAAATGATACAAATGAACTTAATTACAAAACAGAAATAGAGCCACAGACACAGAAAACAAACTTATGGTTACCAAAGAGTAAAGGGGGGGAGGAATAAATTAGGAGTTTGGGATTTACATATACACACTACTATGTATAAAATAAATAAACAACACGGATTTACTATGTAGCACAGGGAACTATACTCAATATTTTGTAATAACCTATAAGGGAAAAGAATCTGAAAAAGAATTTTATTTATAACTGAATCACTTTGCGCTATACCTGAAATGAACACAACATTGTAAATCAACTATTCTTCAATTAAAAAAAGACATATGGATAACATGACATCATTTAGAGACACATCCCACCCCTCAAGTATCTAGTGGGGTCAGTGGCCTGCCTCCTTAGGGAAACTGTTCCAGGCTTGATTCCAAATGGTCCTGTGTCCTGATGAAGAATATTTTTTTCATAAGTTCAAATTTATTTCAGAAAGAATGTAAAAAGTTACATGTAATAGAAAAGATGGTAAATATTAGAGAAATTTTTGAAAAAATATAAGTATAAACATCTCGAATCATAACACCCTACAATGCTGTTTTCATGTTTAAATATTATCCTTCAGTTCTTATCTACATGGAGACATAGGGATGTGCAAAGCTGATGATCACAGTATACAAATCTTTTTGTTTTCTGCTTTTCATTTAATAGCATGACATTTTTCTGTATCACTACCCAGTTAGTGAAGAATATCCTTAGGTGTCTTTAGATGGTTAGCCTAATCTTGCCACTGGCATTGTCACATTTGCCTCAGGGGCAAGGTTTTTTGCAAGGTTTTTTGGGAACTCACACACAGACACACACACACACACACTCACATGACACAGAGTTGGGACTTCTTCAAGATTATAGGATAGGTTAAATGATTGTTTATTAATAAATGTATATGCAGCAGAATTTGTCCAAATTTTCTTTCACTATTTTGTGGAATCAAGGTGGTAGAGGAGTAATTTACCTTCTCCTACCCCTAACCATTATGGTTACCTCATTTACTCAAAGGGACCTGAGAATTATGTGTAACTGCATTGTCTTGGTCCATTCTCAATAGCTGTGTTTGTCCAAACACCAGCACCTCCTTTTAACTGGAACTATGCATGATCAGATTCCATGGGGGTGGCCAGGCTATAAATGTAAGTTGGGTCACCCTGTTACAGCAGTTGCTTTCTTAGCTAAGAAAACTTTCTGCTCCGGCAGGCAACATAGGGGCATGCTCTTTTTTTTTTTTTTTTTTCCCAGAGAATTACAGTACACTTTTATTTAGAAAGAGAAGTCTGGCCGAGTGTGGAGGATCAAATGGAGGGGAACAGGAAAAGGCTAAGAAGGTGGTGTAGGAGGTTTGCACAAGGCATTTGCAATGAAGACTGAGGGAATAGTCTATTTTCAGGAGGTACAATTAACTGACCATGATTACTAATTGGAAATGGCAGATGAGGAGGAAGTGAAGCAAATGAGGTAGAGGATGATACAAAGAACTGAGACGTAAAATGGAGGATGATAAGAAATGAGTGTGGGGGGTGCGTGACTCAAAAGCTGGGGTTGGGACCTATCATAGTGGAGAAAACCAACAGGTTAGCAGAGAAAAAAATGATAACAAGAGAACTGGGAGAAAGACATTTAGATTTAGGAGTCATTTGTACACAAATGCAAGTGTAGACAGGGTTGTACATGTGATCCAAAAAGGTGATGCTGCAGAATTAGAAGAGAAGTGCTAAGGCCTGAGTCTAGGGGAAACAATAAAATGTAAGGCTGTGTAGAGGGGAACAAGGAGTGATGTGAACAAACTAAGAGAGCAAAGCATCAATATGTTCCATCTTGGAAAAATAGAATCCTTTTGATATAGAACTGATACAGCCAGGTAATGCCTATTGCAATGACTTGAAAGGAACTGACTAAATGTGTCTAGATGCCAAATAGTCCATCTCCTAGTCTGATACAGTGATGGAAATTTGGGGGATTTGGAGTCATTTGGACCTGGGTTTGAACTCTGTCTTCCTGGTTGTATAGCTCTCTATCAATAAAATAGTCAACACAGCCCTTGTCATTTAATACATATTCAATAAATAGTCAGTGAATCTGTTATTATCAATCACCATAGTTCTGACATTACTTCAAAATATGAGGTAAACTTTCTTTCCCTCTTTTTCTTCACACTCTTTGCCTTTCCTTCCAAGAGCACTTTATGTATTCCCTTTTCAGGGGCGATAACATGGTAGCCAAGAATAAAGAAGACCGATCAACTTTGACTTTCAAATTACAGTTTTTGAAGCCAAGTCAAGAATATGAAAAGTTTGGGGTCTCTTAACAATTCTCTCTTCTTTGGAAAAAGAAAGGACTTGTGGGAGAGCTAGGAAGAATGGGGATTTGATGATGTCAGAGAAATTTTTCAACAATGGAAGAGTAGATATTTATTCAACCATAATAGCATGTGTAGAAGGATCTAAGGGGATGAGACACAGGTTTAGAGGCAACTAAACTCTTCAGAATATTCTACCATTCAGAACACGACAAAAAATTATACTGGAAATTGACAGTTTCGGTGAAATCATTCATATCATTCAGAACACAAAATATGTTCAAAATAGATAAAGTGAGACTTGTTTAGGTAATCTGCTTTTCCAAATACCTTCTACTATGCTAACTGTGCAAGCAACAGCAGATCTTTAGGTTATATTGAACACACCAAAGTTTTAAAAAGCTAAAAACAATAGGGGCTCAGTGTCTAATAAAATAAAGGCTTTGTAAATAGACCTATATTCAAATCCCCTCTTGGCCACTTACAATAATACTAGTGCTATCTTCTTTAGTAAGTTATTTAACCACTGGGAGCCTCAGTTGCTTTATCAGTAAAATGGATATTATAACATTGATCTTAGATTTTTTTTTGAGGCTTAGCAAAAATGATTTTAAGAATGCCTAGCACTTTGCTTGATTCTCACTCAACAACGACTCTGACATTGGCAATTTTCTCATATCTCTTTGAAGCAGTACTGAACGATAATTTGTATGAACAGGCAAGAAAGTTAGAAACAAAGAACAAATAGGCTAATCAGTACTTTAAAATGAAAAAAAACAACAACAAACAAACAGCTTTGCTGCAGCACAGACTTCACCCTGATGGGAAGGGGAGAAGGTTAAAAAGAGAGGAGTGTTAGGGATGCTGAATAAATGGCTCTTCTTCACAAGTCTGACAAAGTGACAAATAAATGTGATTTATTCCAGAGGCCCCTGGAAATGTGGTAGCATGGGCAATTGCTTTATTTTCCTTTGTACCAATTAGTGAAAAATGAATAGTCAATAAAAAGAGATTACAAAAATGATCAAGAAACCTTGACCATCTGTACAATTTATTGTCACTTCACATATGCTTCCTATATTGCAAGTCTATCTTATATTATGACTCACTTTCAAACGACCAAAAAAGGAAAAAAAAAACTTTAGTCCTCTCATGGGCGGTTTATGGAGCTCAATTGTAAGGACTCCAAATTCTTCTTAGATTGTACACATATTCATGACTGACCAGAGGCAAATAATACTTATGATTTCTACAAAAACAATATTTATTTATCCAACTTAAGTAAAAGTATTAGATTTATTATTATGAAAACAACTTGCTTGTACACTTTCCTATCTGTTGGTCCCCACTTGGAATAAAAATTAGCCTGTCTAAATATAGCTAAATAAACAGGATTGAAAAGACTGCTGGATGATTTCTAAAATATTTGGTACTGTTTATTATAACTGACCAGTCTAAACAAGGAACAAATTGAGATTCACTTCAAACTATTGGGCCAGGGAACACAATTAAAAGAGACACTCCTGGGCTTCCCTGGTGGCGCAGTGGTTGAGAGTCCACCTGCCGATGCAGGGGACACGGGTTCGTGCCGTGGCCTGGGAAGATTCCACATGCCGCGGAGCGGCTGGGACCGTGAGCCATGGCTGCTGACCCTGCACGTCCAGAGCCTGTGCTGTTTACTTATATAGAAGTAAAGCTGGACTTTCAGTACTGATTACAAGGTGAGAGAAAATGAACACTCTGATAACACTCCAGTCAGCGTTTGTAATTCGCAAGTGCTGTTTGGAATACCATTCTAAAAAGAGTAGGTACTGCTTTACAATTTTCAGAGGAAAATACCTACTGGCTGCAAAGCATCACACATATAGTTCCATATAAAAGATGAATTTACAAACTGAACATTGAAAGACTGTAAGAGCTGCTGCAAATGGTTATTCAGGTAACTTTTCTTCCCCTCAAAAAAACAAAAGCAGGAAACAGAATATTCAGAAAGAACATTAAAAGAGGGAACTCATCTTACCTCCATCCAGCTCCTCAGCCCCAAAATGATTCCTATAGAAGAGCATGATTTCTATCTTGTAACACTTGTAGATGGTCACCAAACAAACAAGCAGCAGAAGGATAGCACCAAGCCCTCCAGCAAGTTCAACTGTATACATCAGCTCTAAAAAAAAAATTACAAGAGGGAATTATACCATATTCACATACAAAATCATAAATTCAACTTGATTTCAGTTTTGTGGATGAGATCAGATGTAGGTAATGGATTAACACAACCCCTTCCTTTTCTGCCTGAGAATTTGATCTTTTGATAACTTTCTAGCTGTTGCCTTGGTAACCAGATAAGTAGTATGTGGTAGCTGTGTTTCTAAGCAACATTGCTTCTGGTAAAAATGAACCTATATTGGTAGATTACATTTGGACTGAGAGAATTATAAATACCTGATTGGAAACTATAATTTTGGGCTTGCTGGGGTGCGAGTAACTCTTACATATAAACCCAACCCTCGTGGGAATCCTGCAAGCTATGCTCATGGAGTTGATAAAAGAAAAATCGGTTCCTGTGGTATGAAGCTTTTAAGCCAGGATGGTTTCTGAACTCACCCAATATGAATCTTGATCCTTCCCACCTGAGCTGTCACCTGGGGGTTGGGGCTGAGAAGAGATGAGGGGTCAAACAGCACAGTTCCTGAAGGGCAGTGTGGACTGTCGCATAGAGTGTTGGGTGGACCACCTAATGAATACTGTCTGCTGGCTCCTGTCAGAAGCAATAACACTTGTCCTGTAGCTTTCTGAATAGAGTGGTATCAATGTGGCTGACCACGGTCTTGGAGGCTGAGTGCTAACTTGGGCTTAAGAAACAGGCTCTCTAGTGGATGTCACACCAGACTATGTTGGTAGTATTTTCCTTTCACTAAGCTACTTAAAATTTTTTTTTTCTTATCCTTTCTTTCCGCTTTTACTTGGTATGTTACTACATTCTATCCAAAAGAGGAATTTTCCTGCCATTCACTGTATACAAGTTCTCTTATTCCTACTGAATGTTTATATTGCATAAAAAATGATCAGAAAATTTAAGGGATAAAAATGCACAGATTTTGAAACTCACTTTAACTGCCTATTTATGCATGTTTACATTGATCGTAATAGTCCAAATGTTATTGATGGGTATCCATTGTTCCCTGCAGTTGACAACTACCTTGAAAAATACTAGTTGCCTTAATTACCATTAAAGATAAATATGCCTGAAATTATGGCTCTAAAATAATGGCATTTTTGATCCTGTAATTTACAATCCACTAATGGGTTATCTAATTTTGTAACATAGTCAGTGTAGTTTTAGACTGAGAACTTTAAAAAAATCTATGGCTTTGCAGTGACAAGTACTCTTGGGTTACAAGATCACTCCTGAGATCTTACAAATAGGGTGAAATCATCATGGGTGCAATGTAGTATCAGTGACTAATAATCTGAAAAGTATGGCCATAATTTTCTCACAAGGACATGTTTGTGTGTTGTGTGCTTGCATGTGATGTCACTTTTCCTGTGATGATTACAGAAAAAAAAAAGCCTCAGCCATAGTTCTCATTATCTAGTCCTTCATTTCTAATTCAACGGCTTAATAAAAAAATACGTACAAACTACTGTTTCATCGAGTGTATTTTTCTGCTCTTGTTAAAATTAAATAGGACACAGAAGAAAAGCTTATAAAAAGTGATCGGACTTTATGAATTTAAGAAAGAAAAAATAAAGTGAGCTATTAAATCTTTTAGAGTCTAAGTGAATTAATACGAAGTGTGAAATACTAAAAAGTACCTCAAGGAAATTTATATATTTTTTATTTGTAAATATCAGACAGCTTTATCTGCTGAATCTTGTGAGGGACTACAACAAGATAGTACTACAAAAGTACCAGGAATAAAATACAAAACCCAATTTAGTATAATGTTTTCCCACTACTATGAGAACAGAAAAGATTAGCGGGTAGATAAGTCTGTGGGGTACACTGAGTCTTGCTCTCTCAGGATATCAGTTAAACTCCACCACACATAGAAGCCTGTATAAAACTCTAACTTATGCCCATAGGGTAATTTATATACCAGAAAAAATCTGATTTAAATTACACTGGATATAATGGGAAAGAGAAGCATTTGGACTATGGCTACTTTTTTTTTTTTAACATTTTTATTGGAGTATAATTGCTTTACAATGGTATGTTAGTTTCTGCTTTATAACAAAGTGAATCAGCTATACGCATATATCCCCATATCCCCTCCCTCTTGCATCTCTCTCCCACCCTCCCTATCCCACCCCTCTAGGTGGTCACAAAGCACCGAGCTGATCTCCCTGTGCTATGTGGCTGCTTCCCACTAGCTATCTATTTTACATTTGGTAGTGTATATATTGGACTGTGGCTCCTTTTAATATTCATTCTGTTTTCTAATATAATGCATTACACACTTGGAATTCATCACTCCGAAATTTGTTGTGTGAGAAAAGAAATAAAAAAATAATGGAGAATGCTTAACTTCTACTCTCAAACACTGCTAGCAGAAGTGCCCAATGGTACTACTATATTAGAAAATTTTGAGTAGCCGCTAATGAAGTTAAATATGAATCTACCCTATGAACAGCAGTTACACTCCTAAGTATTTACCCAAAGGAAATATAAGCAGATGTCTATAAGAAGACTTGTACAAGAATGTTCAGAGTAGTCTTATTCATAGTAACCACAGCTGGAAAGAACTTAAATGTTCATTAACAGGATATGATGAACAAACTGTGTGTGACCGTGTGATATAATATACTCAGCAGTAAAAAGAATGAACTACTGCAACATGCATGAATCTCACAAAATTATGTTAGGTGAAGAAGGCCAGACACAAAGTAATACCTTCCGTATAATTCTATTTAAATGAAGTCCAAGAGCAGGCCAAAATAAACCTCAGGGATAGAAATCACAAAATGGATGCTTTGTGGATGGGTGATGGGAAATTTTATTGGGAAGGGGAAAGAGGGAACATAATGGGGTAAAAAACAACAACAACAACAAAAAACCTCTGTGTCTTTTTTCAGGTGTAGATACAAGTATTGATACATACTTTTGTCAAAACTCATTGAGCTAAAAACTTACGATCTATGTGTTTTATCTTATGTTAATTGTACTTCAATTCTTTAAAAATTTGATTTTTTTTTAAAAAAAGAGTCATTATAACTTCTAACCCAAGGGCTATGTGGGAAGAAGCTGTAAGGAAAGCTGCGAGTCAGGACAGCTGCTTTGCTCTAGATAAGTGCCCAGGCAGAGAATGGTTCTTTCATGGTGCCCCTAAGCACATCCTTTGATTCTGGAACCATGGCACTGGGCCTGGGCATCTAGCATGCCTTACACACCCGTATCTCATTGAATAGCTTTTAGAACAATCAAAAACTATGCCTGAAATATAATTCTGTTAATCCAGTAAGCAGCATTCTCATTTTCTTCAAATGCTATTTGTAACACTGGTCTCTACACACATTTTTTTTAACTTCTAAAAATTGAATATGTGTAAGAGAAAAATTTTATGACAGTTAAGTCTTTTTTGTTTTCAGAGAAGGAGTTGCCCAAATGTGAATTATTCCCATTGCTAGATGTCATGAGCCACTCAAAAAACTGTATATACTACCTTGAATACACTATTTATTAGGCTAACCAATAATACTGTCTAAAATGTAATGAGAAAAAGAGAGCAGGGTTGATGAGGCTTAGCAATTACAGAAATGGTCTTGTGTCACATGAATACCTCCTTTAAGGTACAAACACATGAAAACTTACATATACCTAGAGTGTGAGCAATAAAGCTAGAAAAATTCTTCTGAGCCATATGATAGCCATTTTCTTAATACTAGGGATACCCAAAACTAGACCAAGAAACAGCATTTACAAAGAGCTAACTTATTCTGAGATCTTGACAGTATCTCAGATTTTCCCCAGAAACCTCCGTAGTATTACATGGAGAAGCACGGTGTGCTTATAACAAACTTGTAAGTCGGAGAAGAAATGTGTCTTTCCCCACAGTCCACACAATAGTGCTTGCTCCTCAGTTAGTACGTTATTTTTATAGCGTAAAGACTAATACACCTGCCTTCATATTATAAATGCGTGCAGGTTAAAAATTTTTCCATTGAAATTTTTTCCATTGGTTTATATAGCATGTGTAAATTCTCCCAAAGAAAATGGTGCATTAGATTCAGTTTCCACATTCTTTTTCTCCAAGCTGGACACATTCATTAATATGAGTGCCAGCCATTACTGCTTATACATTAGGTCAGGACAAAATTACTAGGGGTTAAATTCTGTTACTGTTAAAAGAAATGATTTGGGCTCACTGCTGTAGTTTATCTTTACATTACAATGTGAATGGTGTTGCCCCAGCAAATGTCATTTCCTTTTGAAATGGGATCTGCTTTTTAGCTCAAGTTCAAGCTGCCTGGAGTGGCAGCATTTAAAAAATAAAAAGATTCCATTTCAGCACAATTCAACACCAGAGGATGGAAAGAGAAAGTGCAAACCTTTAAAAATCTGTTTAGCCTTTGTGCTATTTTGTTAAAATGATAGACTCTGCCCCCTTTAAGGGACTGAGACTGAATACTGAAAATTGTAAAGCAAAATCGCTGGGCAAAACCTAAGGGAAACCGGCATTTGGTTAAACACAACAAATGAACAAGTGCCAAAGAGTTACATTTAAGGGCACAAGCAGTCATTTAGTTACAGGCAATTAACAATAGTCCGTGGAAAGCTCCAGTATGGGCTAAGGGAAAACACATTGATTATTGCTGCAGTAGTAGACTGCTTTCGGAATAAATTGTTTCAATTTAAAACTAGATTTGCAACAAGCATTTTGAGCAATGACTACAATTTTTTCTTATCAAGACAGTTGGACCAAGCAACCCTTTAAAAGAAACAGCTAATTAAAATAAAGCGCATGCCATCCCCTAGTATATTGGATTACACTGCAAATAATAAATGCATTTGGTTTACACTAATCTTGCTGCAATTACCTAGTATAGTTTGGAATCCTATTTTTTTTTAATTGGCTTGTATTTAGTGTTGTTTGCAGACTTTTTCTGCTAGGTATCTTTGAAGAGGTAAAGATGTTAACAGAGTTAAATCAAAGTTTATATGTAATTGTGTTTTTTTAATTTTAAAAAACAAATTATTTATTTATTTATTTGGCTGCACCAGGTCTTAGTTGCGGCAGGCGGAATCTTTTAGTTGTGGCACGTGGGATCTAGTTCCCTGACCAGGGATCAAACCTGGTCCCCCTGCATTGGTAGCGTGGAGACTTAACCGCTGGACCACCAGGGAAATCCCTATATGTAATTTTGAACTCTTCACCTGGAGTATTCATTTTGTATCTCTGTCTATATTTATATATATAATCTTGTTTAAAGTATAACTGAAGACTTCAGGTGGCTTATTCTTATATAGTTCATCCTAAAATTGCCTCATTCATTATATAAAGTCCTTTGAAATGCTCTGCCCTGATTTATATGCAGTAAAATGCAAGTTTGTGGGGGAAATGCATGATAGATAATATAATGATCCCAGTTTATTCATTAGTGTCACCAAGTACATTTCTTCTTCTTTCACTGTGTTATAAAGAGCTAAACTTTATAAGGATTTATCCATCCACATAAATTCATATGCATATTTATTTCTCTGGAGCAGTATAACTTATTTGTTCCTGGCAGGAGGATAATTATGCTCAGCCTACAAAGATATTCAACTCAATTCTACAATACATCAATGCAATTTAGAAGCAGTTATAATTTTTTTTTTGGTAACACATTAAGAAGCTGAATTGCTATTCACATAATAGCAAGAAAATGTTTTCAGAAGGCATAAACTGGTATGTAAAGATAGTAGTTTTGCTCTTGCAAAAGTGCTTTTTGGAACAAGGAAAGGTATACATAATAATAATAATAAATGAAAGTGGTCTCTGAATTTAACAATGTGATCTGTACAACCAAACATTTGGGCAAAAGGTTACCTTCCAAGTAGTATATTTTGCAGTTTTGGAAAGAGGTTTTCAGCCAAAGTATCAAATTAACTTTAACTTACTGTCAATTAAGAATGCAAATATGGTGGATGAATCTAGAGACTGTCATACAGAGTGAAGTCAGAAATTTCGAGAAAAACAAATATCATATATTAACGCATATATGTGGAACCTAGAAAAATGGTACAGATGACCAGGTTTGCAGGGCAGAAATTGAGACACAGATGTATAGAACAAATGTATGGACACCAAGGGGCAAAAGTGGCAGAGGGGGGTGGTGGTGGTGTGATGAATTGGGAAATTGGGATTGACATATATACACTAATATGTATAAAATAGATAACTAATAAGAAACTGCTGTATAAAAAAATAAAATTCAAAAAAAATAAAAATGCAAATATGGTATTGGCTGGGACCCATGATTAGGGCCTAGTTAGACTAAGCTCCCATAAGCCCTTGGATCTGAAATGTTACACATTAATAAACCATTAAAACAAAAAATTAAATGAAAGACTAGACGGAAAAAAATGCATCATTCCTTATACAGTTAGCTAGAGCCTACCCTTGGAATGTCTTTTTTCTCTCCCCAACCAGATAGGAAGGGTGCTAAGTTTTGTTTTATATTTTTTTCTATGAAGTAGGGAATATTCATAAGTGGTATTTTTTTTTTTTCTATTTGGCTGCATGCCCCCTGCGTTGGGAGTGTGGAGTCTTAACCACTGTGCCACCAGGGAAGTCCCAAGTGGCATGTATTAAAAGACAATTTAAAATAATGACAGTAATCAAATAAAACATGAATCCATGAGTTTATATTAATTATAAACAAATTAATAAAAAGGAAAGCTCTCCTTTAGGGCAGAATGCCAATTGGCAAACACAGAAGGAATAACAGAGTTAGAAATCACCATTTTTCCACCATCCTAATAATAATTGACTCCGGCAAGAATTATCAACAGAGGGTAAAGTTAATGGGTGAAAGATGGATGAGGTAGGATATTCCTACTGTCTTAAAGTACCTCCCTACTGATTATTTATTAATGATTAAGGGAGAAATCTTAAGGAAGTGACCAAAATTAGCATTACCAGTAATGGGACAAATTGACATCGGGTACCTCCTGATGTAATGCATTAAGAAGGTATAATATCATCTATGCAGTATTCCAGCCACGTATAAGTAAATATCCTAAAAAGGAGTAAAAAATAAAATCTGGTTTCTATTCTTTGAAAATGTCAATGCCATGAAAGACAAAGAAAGGTTGAGGAACAATCCCAGATTAAAAGAGACTAAAAAGACTTGAAAACTGAATGGATTGCATAATTCTGGATGGAAAATGTGGTAAAAGGATATTATGGGAATACCCTTTGAAATATGAATATAGACTACATATTAGTGAATAGCATTCTATCATTTTCAATTTTCCTAAATTTGATAAATATACTCTGGTCTTATCAGAAAATATCCTTGTTTTTAGGAAGATTCATGTTGAAGAATTTAGTCATGATGTCTGCAATTTACTCTCATGTGGTTCAGCAATAATATGTGTTTGTATACATAGTGTAGCTCTATCTTTTAATTTACCTAACTAGATGAAGAGAGATAAGGCAAATGTGGCAAAATGTTAATAACTGGTGAATCTAGTTGGAGAGGCTATATGGAAATTACGGTAAGATCACAATATTGCAAGTGTTATTGTAATTTGAGAATATTTTGGGTTGATTATTTTGGATTAAAGTTATTCACAGCTATTCTATTATAATCTTTGCAAAGCCTTCAGTTTAATCTTCCAAAAACATGTCATCATCTTGGAATTTTCTTCAGTAATTGTTAGCTGATTTGCATTGCTCATGGGAAAAAGTCCAAACCCCTTGTGTTGGCATTCAAGGTCCTTCATTCCTTTAATTGAAGCAGCTGATTAACCTCCAGCAGGAATTATCCCTCCAATGTGAATTGAATTTGACATGTTTTCCCAATTCTGTACCAACCTAGAACTTCTTTCCATTTATCAAAATCCTACCAATCCTGCACGGCAAGGCTAAGATCTGTACTTTCAGTGAAGCTTTTCCAACTAAAAGCAATTTGTCTCCTTAGAACCTGTATTTTCTGTAGCTTTTTTGATGACTTATCATACTGTATTATACCACTAAGTGTTGTTCATGGTTTTACATGATAAACAATTGCTTTACCTTAGGGCCTCCCACTTTGCTTCTCCAAGTCTTTGTTCATAGAACACTTTGGCAACTCGGTCCACTGACCACTCATTCCAAGTCACAAACCTGTGGCTGTATCCACTTCCCTTTCTCTATTTTTCACTATAGCATTTATCATTACAGAACACAGTATTTAATTTTCTTATTAATATATTTATTATCTATTGTCTATCTCCTCCCACTGGAACTTAAATTCCAGCAGGGCAAGTTTTTTTTGTCTATTTTGTTCATATTTTTTAACTGATTCTCTCTCAAGTGCCTTGAAAACTATCTGACACATAGTAGGAGCTCAATGAATATCTGAATAAATGGATGACTGGATAAGGACAAATGTACTTGTCTAATGAAAAGTTAGATTTTTGTGCATTCCCACTCTAAAATGACAAGAATATCTCTGTGAGCCATTTTTCCAGACAATGTGTCATGAGGTTCAAGCAACTGATGGGGTATAATTATTAATACAGAGGCTGTTAGTTTGATGATAAAACTTCATTCTATAGAAAAATGGTCAACTTCACAGTACAGATTTAAAAGGATCCTTTCATCCATAAATCCAATGACAACATACATAATCTTTATAGACTTAAAGAATGAAGAAAGTATTGCTTTACATCTTTGATATTATTATTCATTTTTGTCTTTTCATTCACTTTCTTTTTGTTTTGTAAGTGCGTTAAATGTACCAGGTGTAGTGCTTTGGGTTCTAGTGATAAAATGATGGATGGAATACGCTCCTTGCCTTAAAGGAGCTGATGTGTAGTTGTAGAGCCAGGCATGCAAGGAAATATTTAAAAACAAAATAGTAAGAGCTAATATTTATTGTGTACCTAAGTGTCACTCTGCTAGGCTTTTTATACGGGCGTAAAAAATGCTCTCCTATAAGAATAATAAACCAAGGACCGGGTGAGCAACTCACTCAGGGTGTTTGTGTGTGTGAGTATTTGTGTTTCTGTTGGGGGATCTTAGAGATAGGGATCA
The DNA here is from genome assembly GCF_003031525.2 of Neophocaena asiaeorientalis asiaeorientalis. Lineage (NCBI taxonomy): Eukaryota > Metazoa > Chordata > Mammalia > Artiodactyla > Phocoenidae > Neophocaena > Neophocaena asiaeorientalis. Next base: position 145,551 of record NW_020174065.1, on the reverse strand, counting down.
GACACTATGTGGCACAGTACAGGACAGTGGCTGCAAAGGAGTTTGGCAAGTAGTTTGGTGTGGAGTATGGGGAAAGCAAGTGTATGGTGTGATGGGTGATGGTAGGCAAATTCATGCTCTGATTTCTCAGCTAGAATATATTTATCTTTTTTTTTTCCTTTTCCAAGCAGCTAGCATGCACCTTGAAAATAAATATTTGTTTGAAGGATTCATGGTATCAATTAAGTCAGGTTTCTTAAAATTAGGTCAGAAAAATAGGACAATGATTCTCCCTAGTGGAAAATTGACATATATTTTCAAAATGTACCATGTGGTATTACTAACACAGACAGAGCTTTATCTCTGAAAACATTTCCCCTTTGGATTCTGAAAGCAATGTTTGAAATAGGTCTATCCAAAGACGATAATGTGGGCTGTACACAGACTATTATGTTTTTGCACACACAGACACATACAAAGTATTCAGATGGGGCCTCCTTCATCTTAGATCTCGTACAACTTAGCATGACGGGGAGAAGCCAGACAAAGAAAGGATACTGCTATAATAAACAACTAAATGGGCCTCGAGTGACCAGCTTAGAAGACCGGGCCACTGTATATCAAGGTGTCAAACCTCACTGATAACTAAAAGAAAACCTCTTAGAAGAAAAAGTATTTGTTTTACCTCTACTAGGAATTTCCTTTTCAACATGTCATACAAATAGACAGTCACAGATGGAATGTTACAAAACATCTCTGGAGAGAAAATTGTCAGAGGGAAGGTGGCATTGCCATTTTACTCCTTTTTGTTAAGGGCTGCAGTGTTTATCCTAAAAGCAATCCTCCACCAGAGGATATGTAGTCACAGTTAAAAGAATTTGGTCTTCCACTGGGAATGCTTTGGACTGGCCAAAGAACCCAGAACATCTGGACTGCTTAGATAACCAATAGAAGGAACCATGCTCTCGACAGAAACACTGAACACTTCTAAAAAAATCGTATGATGATTTGTAGTATAGTCAGTATATTCAGTTGTTAAAAATCGATTTATAAGATATTTTACACATGTAAAAACGGGAGTTATTGCAATATACAGAATGGGATGCTTTGATAAACTTTAGAATTTTATGTTATTATTATAATTTTCTTCCCTTAAGATTTTAACTTATTTCATAATTGTTGAAAGCATTAGAATAAAACGTGTTCAGCAAAAGCTGTTTCTCTCATGAGACAAGTTTCATTCAAAATCTTGGTGAGGGCTTCCCTGGTGGCGCAGTGGTTGAGAATCTGCCTGCCGATGCAGGGGACGTGGGTTTGTGCCCCGGTCCGGGAAGATCCCACATGCCACGGAGCGGCTGGGCCCGTGAGCTATGGCCGCTGAGCCTGCGCATCCGGAGCCTGTGCTCCACAACGGGAGAGGCCACAACAGTGAGAGGCCCGCGTACCGCGAAAAAAAAAAAAAAAAAAATCTTGGTGATTCCACAGAGCTAGAGACTATTAAGGCAAAAACAATAATAAAACCGTATGCTGGATCATTTCCCTCAAAGGACATAACAGAAAAATCCATTTCTTATCCCTTTTGAATCTTTTTTGACCACTCTCTGTTTTCTGAAAACATAAAAATGTTGAGGAAAATAGTGGTAAGTTTGCCTTCCTTTCTCATTTTGTAAAGAGATACTCACCAAGAATTTATCAACATTTAAGTTTTTTCTTTTTCTCCCATCAACCCTCTATGAAGGAATAGGCATGCTTTGCGAACTACCAATGGCAGAACCTACCATTCCTTGATTCCTCCTAAGGGAACAGAAAAAAGTTCCTTAAGCCACGACAAAGTTGAGAATAAAGTAGGTGGCTCATATGTTTTAGTGGCCTGTGTCGTCAGGATATATGAAAAGTCTGTCCTCATTAATGAATTCTCTTTTACCAAAACAGCGATAACACTGCCCTGCTTCACAAAGAGTAAGGCACTATCTTATTGTCTCACTCTATGTATTGATTTTTGGTGTGCGAAAATTAGCAGTGGTTTGAGAAAATGCAAAAGTCAAGGTGTCCCCTAACATGCAATGTTTTCTAATACAGACAGATATAAAGTGGAAGCAAGAATACATTCAAGGAAACAGATTTTTTTTTTTTTTGCGGTATGCGGGCCTCTCACTGTTGTGGCCTCTCCCGTTGCGGAGCACAGACTCCGGACGCACAGGCTCAGCGGCCATGGCTCACGGGCCCAGCCGCTCCGTGGCATGTGGGATCTTCCCGGACCGGGGCACGAACCTGTGTCCCCTGCATGGGCAGGCGGACTCTCAACCACTGCACCACCAGGGAAGCCCAAGGAAACATATTTTAACATACTTTTAAAATGTGGAAATAACTTGATTTTATAGCAAACAGATTAATGGTAGGTTTCCTGTAAGAATTTTAAAATTCTTCAGACTATCAAAATACATTTACTTTTTCTCACCTTTTTTCCTGACTCTATAAAATATGTTTACTGTAAAAAGTTTGAAAATCATATAACAATAAGAAAAATAAATTAAAGGTCACATGGAATCAGACTGCCCTGAGATAACCACTATTACTACTTCAGTTAAATTTTTTTTTAATGCATCTCTTTCTAGTGTATTAGGTTTCAATTGAACTTAACAGGGGCAAGTGACCTATAGTTTTACACGCTAACACTTCAAAATAGCTTATATTTTGCCTTTTACTCTGGACAGTTTGGAATAGAGTTATCCAAGGTGGTTTATAATCTGTGTTTTGCTAAGAGCCCTTACGGCAAACTCTTTAGCCTAATTAATTTTTCATTCACCTGTCTGTTTACCCAATCATCATTTATAGATGCCTAGTTCAGCCAGGCAAGTCTAGCAGGAATTATTTAACACCAATAGGGAGTTTTTCTCTATATAAATAATAACCATGTTTTTTTGCAACAGTTTACAAACATTCCCTGAAAAAGCAGGTTAAAACATAATCCCAGGGGCTTCCCTGGTGGCGCAGTGGTTGAGAATCTGCCTGCCAATGCAGGGGACATGGGTCCGAGCCCTGGTCTGGGAAGACCCCACTTGCCACGGAGCAACTAGGCCCGTGAGCCACAACTACTGAGCCTGCGCGCCTGGAGCCTGTGCTCCGTAACAAGAGAGGCTGCGATAGTGAGTGGCCCCCGCTTGCCGCAACTAGCCCTCGCACAGAAACGAAGACCCAACACAGCCAAAAATAAATAAATATTTTAAAAAAATCATAATCCCACTTTAGAGAAAATATGGATTTCAAATTTCAAATTTCATTTAGTCTAATTGCATTGTTTTACAGACAAGGAAGCTAAACTGGTCTGAGAATAGTTAAAAGTTGACAGACTTTCCTGGCAGACCAGTGGTTAAGACTCCGTGCTTTTACTGTAGGGGTGCGGGTTTGATCCCTGGTCAGGGATCTAACATCCCACATGCCACGTGGCAAGTTGAAAATTATCAACTTTTATGGGACTACTGAGTTGCCACTGACATTAATCTGCACAAGATGATGGCCAATACGGAATTCTGTTGTGACATCTTTAATGTATTCCTTTTAGCTACTTTTGATAGTGATATAGTTAAATAATATAGATGCATTTGTTTACTTGGGGAGAATTAGAAATGTACCCAAGCAGTTGTGAGTCATTACCTTGAAATGGTGAAGTAGTATAAATGAGTTTTCAAGTTATATTCACTTAATATTTCATACTAGAATTAGAATTCCAAACTGATTTAAGTCAGGCAATTTAAGTATCACTCTTTAGCTTTTGATAACGGCCTCTTCCATTTTAGTTTCCATGAATTTGGTAACCATTACCAGTCAGTACTTTGATCTGCCATAGCATACCTTAAGGAATTATAATTTCTATTCTGCAGTTACAGGAACTTATCTAAAGATCTGAGTCAACTTTACAAACACTTAAAACTATAAGAAAATTCCTGGAAAGAGCAACTGTTTCATTTCACTTTCAAGATTTGCAAAATGAGGTACAATGACTCAAAACTCTGAGAACCTATAAAATCTGATGAATGGGCTAATATATACTATCAGTCACCTGGAGTTTAATATGTTCTTACAAGATTACTGCACTGTGGCTTAAGGACAATTAGTTAACAAATGATAAAAATGAAGAACAATGACATTAAGAGACTTGCTTTAGGTCACACACAAGTGAAGAGTCAAATACAAACACTCTCAAGTAACTGTCCATTTCTTCATCCCTGTTCACAATTTTTCAGTCAATCCTCATTCATATCAAATTCTAATTCATGGTAATGATTCCTGGGTGATCTTTAAAATGACCTTTTTGTGCTTTCTTAAATATACCACTGGATTTATTTTTGTGAAGTACAAACAAAATCTATTTTAATAGCATTTAAATGTCCATCTTTAATTTAGAGAAATCAACCTCCAGATATATCATCCTTCATAGAACACATGCTAAAAATAGTATATGTGCCCTAAAAATAGAGACTAATAGCTAACATATTTCTTAGAGATGGCAAATGTAATTCTCAGCACTAAAATCTAATACAAGTTACCATGGAAATTTATTGGAAATCAACACGTTTTTTCCTACTATATGACCTGAGAGAGTAGTTAGCATTTTTTTATGTGTCACGTCTAACTTCTCACTTTACTGACCTGGTTGTCAAAGTTCGATATATAGGGAACTGCTTATTAAAAGTTATACCTTGCATTTTTGACCCAGTTGTGCCATTTCTCAACCGAGTGCAGGAATTCACAGCCATAAAAATGCACAGCCATCTTCCTCTCCCCAACAATGTTGCTTTCATGCCCCAGGATGGTGATAGACATCCCGCTGGCAGCAGTGACTCAACTACTGAGGACAACTAACCCAGTGCCTTGCCCAGAGCTGGGACTTAATTCATATTTAGTGAATGGGAATGATTTATTGCTTTCTCATACAACAGCATTATATGAATCATCTTTAACCAGCAGTGAAGTGAGACTTTGAGCAGTATATGAAGAATTGTCAGTCAATAGGTTGTCCTGACCCAGAAATAATGAGAATATTAAGGTAGTTCTGAGAAGTAAAAGTGAATGGTGTGTTGGTGGGTAGTGGCCATGGATATGCTATTCTGCTTGTGATCTCTGATCACATATGTGGAATTGTGCTATGTGCGTGCTCAATGATATCTGTAGGCTTCTTGCAAATATCTTAAACTGAATTATTATTTTCTAAAGTGCCTGTGTGTTACTTTCCAAGACAAAGATCTGAGTTCCAGTGAATTCCCTCTGCTATCACTGTAGGTTTACTTGTGTTTTTATAACCTCTTTAGATGCTAGAAAGAAGCCTGTAAAAAATGATTTGAACTTCTGAACACATAGGAACTGTTTATCCAGGTTCTGTTACTGTGTTATTTTTTTCTTTGCCTGTTTTGCGATATCATTGACCAATAATATGTGGAGGTTCAATCTTCACACTGTCTGCCCTTCCTTACTACAAATAATTGAAATTTAGCTGAATACAAGTGTTTAAAAGAGGAAGTTAGGGCTTCCCTGGTGGTGCAGTGGTTGAGTGTCCGCCTGCCGATGCAGGGGACACGGGTTCGTGCCCCGGTCTGGGAAGATCCCACATGCCGCGGAGCGGCTGGGCCCGTGAGCCATGGCCGCTGAGCCTGCGCGTCCGGAGCCTGTGCTCCGCAACGGGAGAGGCCACAACTGTGAGAGGCCCACGTACCGCAAAAAACAAAAACAAAACAAACAAACAAAAAACCCCCAGGAAATTAGCAGTACTTACTGCCCATCATATATCTTGTTCCTCCTTGGGAACTGCTATTTGCACAGGCTGAACACTGTATACAGCCTATTTGCATAGATTGAAATATATGTATATATCCATATATAGGTTGTTGAGACATCCCTAAGTGGATTTCCTTTTTAAAAAGGGATATGGAGGAACTGTGTCCAACACTGAAGGCCCTCTTCATTTAAGAGGTTAATTATTTAATACTTGAAGACAGTGCTCTTTCAGACATCTCTCTGAGTAGCAAATGTGTTCTATAAAGCACAATTTCATTGAATACATGAGGCAAGTAACCTCATTAAGACTAGATGTGAGGGCAATGTATAAACGTTCAAACAGATTCAAAGGTGTTGACCACGTAAAAAGAATGAGGCAATTAGTTAGAATTAGTCCCAGTGACTGGCTATACCCCTCTTTCATCCCTCTGTGATGGCAACAGTGAACTCAAGAGAGCTAGTTGCTTTTCACCTGTTAGATTCTACCAAGTTTATTAGAGTACCTATTGCTTAGGCAAAGACCTTGGTATGCCAACTGTGGTCCACAGACCAGCAGCATCAAGAAACTTGTTTGAAATTCAAATCTTGAGTTCACCTCAAACTAATGATCTTTTTGCTGCACCACGCGACATGTGGGATCTTACTTCCCCAACCAGGGATCGAACCCATGCCCGCTGCAGTGGAAGTGCAGAATCTTAACTGCTGGACAACAAGGGAAGTCCCAGATGAGTGATTTTGAATCACTTTTTAACAAACTTCCTAGGTGATTTCTGTGTACTGTAAAGATTGTGATAACAACCACAACAGAAGATGGTAAAGCTCTGCTCTAGGGACTTTGGGTTGACTTTCCAAGAGTGGCGTAGGGGAGCAAATTTTGCCACCCCAAAATGTGTCTCTTTGTTATGAGGATCAACTTAGTCTGGTTATTTTTTTTATTTTTTCCGGTACGCGGGCCTCTCCCTGCTGTGGTCTCTCCCGTTGTGGAGCACAGGCTCCGGACGCTCAGGGTCAGCAGCCACGGCTCACGGGCCCAGCCGCCCTGCGGCACGCGGGATCCTCCCGGAACGGGGCACGAACCCGTGTCCCCTGCATCGGCAGGCGGACTCCCAACCACTGCGCCACCAGGGAGGCCCTAGTCTGGTTATTTTTAAGAAATAGAAACTCAGGAAGTTTTTCTTTTTACGTCTGTCTTAGTTGCCTAAAATAATTTAAATAAAGGACCTGTTCCCAGAATAGAGCTATCACCAGAGATACCTGCGAAGATCGTGGGCGAGGGTGTGGTGAGGTAGACCCAGCTTGCCTTTAGGACCAGTGGGAATATTCTCTCTGGGGTGTACATTACAGATAGGGTTATTTTTATATCTCTAGATGGTCATGCCATAATTAATTTGTAAAAGAGCTCTATTTACTCAGTTTAAAGTAAATGCTTACATAAATTATTTCTAAATGTCATAGGAACTAACGCAAATGTTTTTTAACTTCATGTGATCTATGATTAATCTTTAGTCAATAAAAGCAAATTTAAACTTACTGGTTTAATTAAAACAGGTGTATCTTTAGAGTTATCAGCATTCAGTACAATACTTTTATTCTACCTAGGTTTACTAAAAGTCAAATAAGTTCATGTTATCTCTGCTACAAAATTTGTCAACAAGAAAAATAAGATGGCTAACTGCTTTAATGTCTCATAAAATCTTCAGGGGTAATCTAAGTGCGATTATTAAAAACAAATGTATTAAATAGATGTAAATGAGATAAGAGTTTTCAGGTGAACTTTCTAAAACGATGATTGTTTACTTAAATAGTTCCCCAAATCTTTCTGGTAATTTAACACCCTTAGGGTTTTGCTAGATCAAATTAAATGATGGAAATTCATTAAATATCTAGATCATCTCCAAATAAGATAAAATAATAAAACATTAATTATTGAACATAGTCTTATCTACTTTTGACTTCCTATTGCGGAGAAACTAAAGATGAATTTCAGTCTTTTAGTAACCATGTCTTGTGCCACATTGAAAGATTGCACTATTTAAAAGAGCATATATTTCTAGAAATTATAAAAGGTATTTTTAGGCACAATATTGTAAATCAACTATACTTCAATAAAAAATTAAAAGAGCTGAAATTTTAAAAAAAGTGTATTTATAAATTTTCCACACCACAAAATGCTAATGTAGTTCACAATTATTTCTTTGTTTTCGCTAGAAATTAAGGTTTCTAATTATTACATGTGATTAAGGATACTAGAGATAAGGGAAACAATTCTGTATGCAAGGGAAGTAAAATGTATTTTTGGGTAAGAAAAGGCATGAGATAATGGAGATGCATTTTTGTTGAGAGAAATAAAAGTGATTTTTGTCCTAGAGCTGATTATTTCAAACTGGGAAAGAGAAAAAGGGGCAAACTAAAGTGGCCATAGAAAATTGTAGAAGTTTTGTGAAAAAGGGATCTTGGGAAAGAAATTTTATGTGTGATCAAGCTGGCTAAGATTGGGATAAATTTAATTATGTGAATAAATTTCAGTATCGAAGGTACACTTGTACAAAATTAGAATTTGGTTTTGCTTTCTGTTAAAAGCACAAAGGTTTTTTTTTAGATCATTGGTCTGCTCTTAATAATCAATTGTAAGCAAATATTTTCTTTATCATTAATGGCATCTGTCTAGAAAAACAAAAATTCTATGTTTTATCTTTATCAGGTCTTTGACTATTTAGGAAAGAAACCCGAGTCTCTTCAAATATTATAAGAGCTAAGTTTTTTTACAACTATTTAACTTTCTGTATTTGCCTGTGAAGTCTTTGTCATTTTGATTAAGTGAATAACTAAGTATTGTTTCATAGTGACCTAGGATCCTATTTGACAAGTGTTTTAAAATTTGATATTTTTGACAAACTTCCCCCAAGTAAAATTCTGATGAAGTCTTATTGACCTGGAAATAATTTGGGGGTTTTCCAAAAGGCCCCTGGAATACCTCAAAATATTTGCTTTCTCTTCTTATAAAAGAGAGATATTAAACTAATTAGGCTTATTGGGTATGCTAAATGATATGGGAAGCATTGTCAAATAAGTGATGATAAATGTTCTTAGGTTATATTATTTGGGTAAATGTTATTAATATAAATGTTCTAGAAATTATATAAAATTCATAAAATTCAGATATTTCCTGGTATAATGTTATTAGCCATAATTCTAGTTATTATCTTAAAACTTTATATCACAGAAATAATCAAATTTCCTTTTCAATTGCACTACAGTGAATCAGATCTTTAACCATGCCATTTTAAGACTTTTGTCATTTATAGACAATTATTGTTTTACTCTGATGCTTTTGCAAACAAAACAAAAACTTCATCTTCAAGAAGATCCACAGAAAGGACTTTTTGACAATGTATCTTTCTGATAACTTTCAGATGATACCACTGAATTGGGTAAGAAATTACAGAACTCTAATCAGAAAACTGATGGCTTCACAAAACTGCTAACAAAAGATAAGAGCAACAAGAATTAATCACATGGGACTGAATAAATTGATGAATATGATTATAATTTTGGCTTTTTTGTCTGAACTATAACTACATTTTTAATCTTTGTTTTTCAGATATAAGAAAACCTTTAATCTTACACTATGACTTAACAGCAATTCAGTAAGTTATATCTTTATAAGCAGAATTGAAACATTTATATTTTTCTCCCTACCTGATCCCTCCAGAATTCAGAAACTCATGGTGAATACTCTTATTTTCAGGGCATTATAGTTATATTTACATAAGTTCAATAAGAATCTGTTCTCCTTGGAACAGGACACAATTGGAAATTTGTTATATTACCAAGGTTTTCACTGGAATGTCTTATTTGAGAGAGACATGCCTAGACTCAGATATGACCAGACAGCTTTAAGGAACTAAGGTTGACTTTATGGAGCCAATAAGGCCCTTTGGAAAAACAGCCTGGCACCTTGCTTACAGGGTTCCCGGCAGCCTTACCAGGGGAGTAAGGCAGGTCACTTCCTGGCAGGTGCAGGAACCTCAGGATATTTTGGGGACCTCAGAAAGAGAGGAATTCACCCAAAGCTACAGGTATTATAGGCAAGCATGATGGCAAGTGTTTGGCTTGGCTTCCTCACCTCAGGGGCATTTAAAGTTCAATCTGGAGATTCCTTACTGAACTTTAACCATCCCATACATCACATTTATGTGATGATGTACAAGTTAAAGATATAAGAGAGAAGTACAAGTTAAAGATCTTTATTAAGAATTTAACATTTAGTTAGGAAAACAAACAAAATAAAGGACTTCCAATGACTATGCCCATATATAAATTAAATACTAAGAGCTCTGGCCCACATGATTAACAGGAATGATAAAAACTGAAGGGCTTATCATTCTTGGCTCTCAATATGGGTGTTGTCCTGGATCATTCCCTTGTTACTTATTAATTGAGAAATAAGCTAATCATCAGCTAAGAGTGGTCCTTTTCTTTCCTAACAAAGATGCTGCTTGGATATTCCAATTCACACTTAGGAAAACAATAACCAAAAGGACTGAAAGGCAAAACTATGCTACGTAACAAATATCCATGCTGTAGCTGATCAAGAAAAACTGGGATCAACAGACCTTTGAAAAGATATTCCACTGTTGAGGCAAAAATAACTTGGAGTTAACCTCACTTAAATCATATATTCTATATCTGAGGAAACAGCTCAAAAGTTTAGTTTTCATGCCTGTAATTTTGGTGGCAGTCAAATAATCTTGTTGCAATGTTCATATCAAGAAACTCAAAGGTACAAAATCACTAGTACCAGACAATTTGTGCTCTTGGCATTCATAATAGCCTCCAACGTGATTTTTATTTATTTGTTTTGGTGTTAGTTGTCAAGAAAAAAAAAAGAATTGAGGTCAGATTAAATGTCTTACATTACTGAGGAGCAGAGAAGCAAGAAAAATGTTACAGGCTAGAATAAAACTTTGACTTCAAAATGTCAGACCTTATCCAAAGAGAGAATTTGTTAAACCTGATGGCTCTGATTTGGAGATGCTGCAGCAACATAACTAAAGTTCTTTAATATTTTGGCATTGCGCAAGCAAAGAAGAGGGACAGAATATACCCTCCGAAAATATGCCTCTTTGATATAAACATTATTTAAGGCTGATTATTTTTAAGAGACAGCAGACACAGGAGAAGCTCTAAAAACCGAGTAGAAGTTACTCTTTGTAAGAGATATTTACATTTATAAAAGAAATCCTCATTTGTAAAGGTGTTTCCCTTGCTGTACCAGGGAGAGGATGACTCTGAATCTCCAGAAACTCATCAGTGGAGAAGGCAGAGAATTAAATCTGCAGAACAACCATGCCGATGGTTACTGTGCTTTTCCTGGCCACCTCCCTGCTCCCCAACACCTTGTTTTGTCTTTAGCTGGAGATGGTAATTAAGGTGCTGGCTTGGGCCACTTCAGGGAGTTACTCAGCTTTCCTGGGTTTCTCCCATGTATACAGGAGGAATATATGCTATTAAATTTATGTTTGTTTTTCTCCCGTTAATCTATCTTTTATTACACGGTGTGTCTCAGCCAAGAACCTAGAAAGGTAGAGGGAAAATGATTTTTCCTCCCCCACAGTAACGACTCAGTAAAAGTGACTCTTCTGTGGATGTCTACTCAGTTTTTAATGGGTCATGGTCTTTTTAGGGAGATGCAGCCATAAAGAGATGTAGGAGGTTTTGATGTCTGGGCAAAGTTTGGCTTTTCCATATTCTGAAATCAATGGTCGAAGGTGTCAAAGGATGAGCCCCGAGAGAGCTTTAAACAGTTCTACAGTCTTACTGTATCTCTCAGCAAATAAATGCACTAGGTAAATACCAACAAGGATAGGGGCACATAGTACAAAAATGATTCATTATAAGAAGGGATAAGGACTCCACTGGGTCTAAATTCATCTGGCTTTAAAACAATGCGTCATAAATGATGTGCATGTTAATTACATTACTAAAGATATTCCGAGGACTAGGGAGTTTATAGAGCAAGTCTAATTCCCATTGATTACACTCTTTGGAGGGAGAGAGGGAGGGAGGGAGAGAGAGAGACTGCACATGCAACAATTAAAATGTGTTTGAGGGGGAATAGAGAAAAACTAGATATTTATCATTATTAACTAGTGCTAGTCTCTGAGGTAGATACTTTGCCAGTCCCCAAACTACTTCATGATGAATGAAGTGCCATAATATTGTAATCGATATATCTAAACATAACCATTTACAACAGGACTGTTAATGAACATTCCCTTAATGTGACAGTTTCAAAGCCAAACATTCCCTAGAAGCACAATTCTATCAATACATTAGAAGTGCTTAATATCAATATAATTTAAAAAGCAGATGATGGCATTTCAAATTATATTGGTTCTTATTTCCTGTTCATTTAATTTTATGAGTGCCAGACACATAGTAGGTTCTTAACAATTATCATTAAATGCATGAATAAATAAATGAAGATCTCCTTTCGGACAGCACATTCGAACTAAAGTAAATCTGTTATAAAGAAAAATACAGAATCAATGGAACAAAATTGCTGGAGCTACAGCTGACCATTTTAATGAACGATAGATTAGATTTCAGGGAGTTTTTAATGGAACACATTATTGCTGCATCCTAAATTAGCCAGAACATCATGTAGTTGGAGTAGAAAAATCATGTAATAGCTGCTAACGTTTACTAGGTGACAAATATGTGTCAGACATTGTGATACATATTGATATATATTCATTTATTAAATCCTCACAGCTACTCTACATGGAAGGTACTATTATTATTCTCCTTTTACACAAGAGGAATTTGAGGCTCAGAGAATAAGGGATTTGTCCAAGATAGCATAGCTAGTAAGCAGAGAGTAGGTTTCATACAGACAGCCTTGCTCCAGAGTCCAAACCCTTAAACATTGAACTACTTTGCTCCAGACAGTAAACATGTCCACGCTGTGAGGTCATCCAGAATTAGAGTATGGACGAAAAACTCAGCGGATGAGTAAGAAATTTAGGACTGCCTGATCGGTGCAAGAGGGGCTAGCCCAGAGGCCAGAGCGCAATGCTGCTGAGTATCCATCTGGAGAATTGTGTTAGAGAAATGGAAAACATAAAAATGAAAGGAAAATAAAAGGTCGGGGTTTTGGAGGGAAACTGAAGGTCAGTGTTTGATGTGTGGTCGAATCGGGTAGCAGCAATTAGGAATCTAAGCAAAGACATCTGGGTAAAAGATTCAGAGACATATATGGAATTCAATTCAATAGGCAATGGTGGAGACAAGAAAGAGTGAATGTTGGTCTACTCTTTGCTTTGGTTCTTTTTGGAACAAGGATCTAACCCTCAAGCTTGTCAGGCCAGGGACTAGAGTGAGGAATAAGAGGCAGGGTAGTCATACACTAATATGGCCCCATGGCCCTTTGTCTCTGTTTCACTGTATAACCTAGTTCTCTGTATAGCATGTGACATGATCCTAACTGTCCAAGTACCTTCCCTGGCTGCAGGAATCAACAACTCTGAATATTCCCAAGCAAGGATTTTCCTTTTCTTTTTTAAAAAATGTATTTATTTTAATTTTGGCTGCGTTGGGTCTTCGTTGCTGCACGCGGGCTTTCTCTAGCTGAAGTGAGTGGGGGCTACTCTTCGTTGCGGTGCGCGGGCTTCTCATTGCGGCGGCTTCTCTTGTTGCAGAGCACAGGCTCTAGGCGTGTGGGCTTCAGTAGTTGTGGCACGGGGGCTCAGTAGTTGTGGCATGGGGGCTCAGTAGTTGTGGCTTGCGGGCTCCAGAGCGCAGGCTCAGCAGCTCAGTAGTTGTGGTGCACGGGCTTAGTTGCTCCGCGGCATGTGGGATCTTCCTGGGCCAGGTCTCAAACCCGTGTGCCCTGCATTAGCAGGTGGATTCTTAACCGCTGCGCCACCAGGGAAGCCCCTCAAGCAATACAGTAACACATCTGGTCATTACATAATTGCTAGCATGACAGCAATTTAACTCTTTCAGGGACCCTATGATCAAAGACCCAAACTATCAGCTCACATGTGCTGTGTCTTGACCTTCTGAACCTTTCAGGGCTGGGGAACTTGCAGTTATGCCATCTGTTAACTAGAGTCCTTTGTTTTTCCCCGTAGATGGTTGGGGTAGACCATTCCACACTGCTGTCATTGTGAATTGATGACTTATTTGCTGCAGCTCCCTTAAAAGGAAGGTGAACACTAACTTTAAGAGGGACTTTTGGAGAACATGACCTTGAAGAACTCTTTTTGGCTTCTTAATGCTTTTATTTTATTAAGAATAAAATGCTGTTGGCATAAATACATCTTTGAAGAACACTGTGGAAGATCTAAGTATTCAAGAGTGCTCTAACATTGTCCACTACTTTCTTCTTCATTTTTGGGGAATTAGACAGTATTGGAAAAGTTTTTTCAAACAATTTCCTTGATTCCTCAGTTATTTATTTTTGTAGTACTGGAAGCTTCTGTAGCTATGGGCAACCTAACCTTAGGCCACACATGCTAAAAATAGCGTGGGGCTGTGTGCCCCTTCCTGGCTGTGTGCCTGGCTGCTAGAAGAGAGTTTGAATAATTGTATCCTCCTTGGAAACAACCCAGCTTCCGTACTTTAACTGTCACTCCTACTTTGTCCTAAAAAGAAATATATGTTGCTCAAGAGAGTAACCAGAATGGTGCAAGTATTTTATCCACATAAAAGAAGAATGAATAAAAGGAACTAAAGAAGTTGAATCTAGGGAAATGAAGGCCCAGAAGGATTATGGTGACGGTCCTCAAACTTTTGAAGGGCTACTTTGGGGAAGAGAGATTCAAAGTGGGGTCAAGGAGTAGACAGACAGTGAAATAGGAATGCTTTCTAATAGTTAGGTTTTTCCAAAGATAGAATTGGCTTCCTTGAGGAGGAATGTGATCCAGTATAAGCTGACCGATCGATCACTGAGGAAGATGTTATGGAGTAGTTCAATTACACATTTAAATTGCTTCCAACAGTGAGAAGCTATTTCTGTCCTTTTATATGTATAATATTTCTACTCTAAATCCCTTCATTGACTGAATATATGTGTTAAGCTAGAGAAACAAACAATCATATTGCTTACTAACTGCTGCTTACCTTTTCCCTCTGTTAACATCCCCCCAAAAGTAAAGTATTTTAATATTATAGTCACCTTGACAACAGAAGTGCCTGTTTTAATAGCTTTCAGTAACATTATTCAAAGAGAATCTATTGTCCACTAAAGTGAGGGGAACAGTCTTCGGCATTCTCTTTCTTTTCCAACCTCAAAGAGTTTAGGATTAAACATGTGCTTTGAAATTAAAATCACTGTGAATCTGCTGAGTAAGAGAACATCCAGAAAGTTTTCACTTAGCATAATGTAGAAAAAATATATTTTTCTCTGCGATGTACATGAAAAGTTTCACCAACTAAAAGGCATGGCTCAAATTTTACAATCTTCTATAATTTCAAACAATTCAATATCTATTTATATATATTTTATCCCTGTGTGTAAGGTGTTGGGGTTGCTGTGGAATCAGATTTAGTGAATTGCTATTCATGAATAATAATTGACAAATAATTCATTAGCGAATTATTATTAATCATGGGAGGATATTACACATGTGAAACTTATCCAAGGCAGAAAAAAAGTCAAAAAGAACTACAGTGGGGAATCCATTGGACATAATTCTTACACTCAAGGAACAACCTTCCAATAAGGAGCACAATCTTTGACTTAAAACTGTCCTGGTTATTTTTAATTGGCTTGCCTATTTCTTGCCTATAGAGTAGCATCTAACTAAATATTTCCTGTGTACAGGCTCCATGCCAAGCTCTTCACATTTACTGTCTTCTTTCATCCTTAAAACACACTGAAGAGTTGATATTATTATTTTCCCCATTCCATATTATCAGAAAACTGAAGCTTAAGGAAGTTAGATATCATTCCTAAGGTTATATAGTTGGTATTAAAACAGAGCAAGGGGGACTTCCCTGGTGGTCCAGTGGTGAAGACTCCCCGCTTCCACTGCAGGGGGAATGGGTTCAATCCCTGGTGGGTTTGATCCCTGGTTCAAGAACTAAGATCCCGCATACCATGAGGCGCGGCCAAAACAAACAAACCAACAAAAAAACAAAGCAAGGAATCTGAGTTTGACTCTAGTGTATGAGCTAGTCACCTATCTGCTGTGTTACATGTTTTGATGGCCCTAATGCTAATGTAATTATTTTATTTAGAATAAATTTACATAAAAACAATTAAAAAACTTTTTGCTTCCCAATTACTTCCCTTCCATTAAAGGTTAAGTCAACCACTCAAGCTTAGAAGGTTACACTCACCCCGTTTGTGAAGGAGAACACTGGCATGCCGACGTCCATTTCCATTTTCAACATAACAGGAGTAATTTCCCAAGTCACCTTCTTCTACAGAGTCCACAATTAATGAGATGGAAACTTCCTGTTCCCCAAGATGCTCCTTGAGGATTCTAAAATATAAAGCGAAACGAAACAAAAAACCCCACACAAACATACACATACATGAAAAAGAAAAACATTTAGATGAATCTGAATCTGATGTGAAAAAACCTACAGCATCTGTGCTTCAAATTTGGTCATGGATTAATGCTATCTTAATTAAATTATATCATGCCCTTTTCTTCTTCACTTCTAATAAGGAAGCTTGTCTTTGTAGATGCTAATTAAGTTGCAGTTAATTATCTCTCTTAGCAGGACAATCACACTATCATAATAAAGAGGTGAGAGAGACCTTGAAGAAAAGTTTACAAATTGCTTTCCCTTTAAGAAGAAATATGATGTAAGGGTGAGATAAGAAATTCTAATGTCTTCGGCTGGAGGACTAATTATCTACCAGGTTAATTTAAAAAATTAAAAGGAAGAATAGAAAATTTCTGAGCTATTTTGACATTTCAATTGAAACCTCTAGCCTATTTTTTTAATGGTGCAAATCAATTCCTATTTTAAAGGAAACATGAAATTACAAAACTGTAGACTAAATGTTTGATGAAGTGTTTAATTCTGACATTTAAAATTAATGGTAAACGCTCACTAATCTCAGTGTCAAGGATTTTAGCAATCTTTTTAGAACAAATGGAAAACTTCAAAGTAAGCCTCCCTTTCCTTGCTCACAAAGTTTCCACCTCTACCCTCCCACCTGCTTGGTAACTCATCTCTGCACAATACTTCCTAATGCAGAATTAAAGAAAAATACCTTTCTAGAACATTCCCTGAGCACCCACAACAGGAGAGAGGGGAAAAGCTAGGAGGTTTATTATCGTTCTTTAACCTTAGCATTTCAGAGTGTATGGGTATGAGATAATAGTGAAGCTTTGAACATGAGAAACAGCAGAGGAACATTTTAGTACATACTGGAGAATTGCTCATTTGGGCATTTCAGAACCCAACTGCAGTGCAATATTCTTGTGTATTTGTTGCCAGGAAGAAAATTCCAGTAGAAATAATCTTATATGACAGTTCTATAGGTTTTTATTTTCTATTGAAAACCTTTTTCTCTTATACCTTTCATCAAGTTTTAAAACTCCTCACATTTAAGAAGAAGAATTTAGTTTAAATGCTCATCTATACCCAGAAGAGGTGATATTTAGATGGGAGAATGTTTACAATTGATCAGTATTTTGATTCACTTATAGCTTATTTATTAGTGTATTTGCCAATTTACATTATGATTAAAGATGACTATCTGTGTATAAGCCTACTTTGGGTCATAATTGAATACCTCAATATTTAAAAGTAAATGAACAAATACATTAATTATTTTTTTAAAAAAGCAAGAGGTTTAAGCATGATGCCCTCAAAATCGACTGTATTTTAATTATTCACTATTATTCCCACTATATTAATGTTTAGACCTTAAAGTCAGACTAAAAAAGGTGATAAAAACATTTTTTGTATGCTTTATCATTCCTATCGAGTGCTTTATAGTCAACATGATGCCTGAAATATGTAAAAACATATAAAAGGAAGTTAGAAAGATTGTGTTTGGTTGAATCCTAGAAACCTGTTAATATCTTCTCTCAACAATTAAGAAAAAGAGCTTTTATAAACCGAAGGCAGAATATCACATTTTCCTTCTGTCAATGGACACTTAGGTTGCTTCCATGTCCTGGCTATTGTAAATAGAGCTGCAGTGAACACTGTGGTACGTGACTCTTTTTGAATTATGGTTTTCTCAGGGTATATGCCCAGTAGTGGGACTGCTGGGTCATATGGTAGTTCTATTTGCAGTTTTTTAAGGAACCCCCATACTGTTCTACATAGTGGCTGTATCATCTGATCTCAGACATTTTCCATATTTGATGCTATTTTGGTCTCTCTCACACTCAGTTTATTCTTTAGTGAAAAACTCCTTTTTAATTCTCTTAAATTCTTTGCAAATGGCACTCCTGTTTGACAATTTCATAGTCACTCTCGCAAGACTATTTTGCCTCTTTGCCACTAAATGTTGCAATATTTTTATTATAATAGTAAAACACTCCCCCAAACCCCTTCTTTTCTTTTAGTTCACTTTCTATTCACTAAGAGAACAAAAGTTAATCTTGATTGTATAAGTTAAAAGACAAAAATTACTTTACCTAATGTCACTTTCCCAAACTCGATTTTCATCCAGATCTTCAATAAACTTCTCTCCTTTCATCCAGTATATTAAAGGACTGACATCTCCACTGTACCCAAAGAAAGCTCTGCAGGTTAGATTAGCTGAATCGCCTGTTGAGAGAAGTGATGAAAATGTGTTATAAAACTGTTTGTACACTCTTATTTTAGGCAAAGTGGCAGGTAACATTTTAATCACTTCATTGTTTTAATGAAACATCTTTCTAAAGTCACATTTTTCAGATGTTTTCTATCTTTGTCAAATTCATGTGGGCTTTTGACAGCTTGTTTAGCAGAAAGTGAATTACTTATAAGATTTTGAAGAACACTGGTTGGTTATTTCATAGAAGGTTCTTCCATTTAAGTTTGCCTGATATTTCCACATGATTAAATTGAGGTTATGAATTATTGGGAATGGTACCATGGAGGTGACGTGCCCTTCTCAAAGCATGATATCAGACAGTACATAATGTTGATAATATAAGATTTTATAAAGCAGGTAGAAGATGTTTCTCAGTCCTGAATGTGGAAAACAGAAAGAGAACAAAATCTTTTCATGGGAAAGATATGAAATTGTAAAATGCAGGATCCCCTAAAAATGTTATTAAAATATTTGTACTACATGAGGAATAGCATTTTAATTAAGGAAACCAACACACGCTCAGGTAAAAAAGCGCATTAAAATACAAATGAACAACTCCTGAGAATAAATATTTGGGATGTTTATAAGATGTAAAATCAATAATACTACTGTGGAGATGAGTTTCTTCCAATATGCTACTCAAGAGAGACCACTATAATGGTGAATACAGATTGGTTGATTACTTAATAAGGTAAGTGGAGGTCCCTGACTAAAAAGTGGAAGCGAATTTAATGCCTGCAGAAAACAAGGCGTATTTCTGGACAGGTGATGTGATTTTGCAAACACCTGGTTTCCCCAAGCCTCAGGCGGCATTAGAGAACTGAAATACACCAGCACCGTTATAGTTTTAAGGTCTTGCTGTCTCCAAGTAGAGCTAGAAAATGCGGGGTGGGATAGAGACCTGTGGAGACCTACTCCAGCTTAGACTGGAGCAGGGGAACTCACAAGGATGAGGACTACATGAAGGGCTGAAAACTAGGCTCCAGGGATACCTTTATAGGCATCTGAAGTAAGGAAACTTTCTTCATAAGTTCCTGAGAATATTCTAGAGGACTCTGACAACTCTGACTTTAAGGTGAAGAGAACGAGGTTCCTAAAGACTGCAAGCCTCACAGCTAAACTATGAGTTAATAGTGCACACCTCGTGAAACAGGGCTTACAAGTGATTCTACAATATGAACCCAGAGCAAAGCACAATGCAGTTACAGATGCATTCTTTCTAAGTCCTGGTATGGGTCAACCTATATGTAAAATTTATTCTCCAAGTTCCACAACAAGAAAATTTTTATTGGATAAAATTTGTATTATTATTTTACTTATGTCCACTGTGTAAGAATAGCTCATAACTAAGTTCTTGCTGTTCTAATATTTCTAAGGTGCATGATATAGCCTTTCCTTTTATGTTATGCTTGTTTATGTCTGAATGTTCTCCAACTAAGTGATTCCTTATGGACTTTGATTCTATATACAATAACCGTTATTAGTGACCAGATAAGTCAAGTCCAGAAAATGTCTACAAACTTTTAAGAGGCAAAATGCAGCTTTTTTTTTTTTCTTGCTGTACGCGGGCCTATCACTGCTGCGGCCTCTCCTGCTGTGGAGCACGGGCTCCGGACGCGCAGGCTCAGCGGCCATGGCTCACGGGCCCAGCCGCTCCGCTGCATGTGGGATCTTTCCAGACCGGGGCACGAATCAGTGTCCCCTGCATCGGCAGGCAGACTCTCAACAACTGCGCCACCAGGGAAGCCCAAATGCAGCTTTAAATAGGTTCCTTTACTATTAATTTTGTTTCTTTAAAATTTATCCTTCTTTCATCTTTTTTTTAAATACAGCAGGTTCTTATTAGTCATCAATTTTATACACATCAGTGTATACATGTCAATCCCAATCGCCCAATTCAGCACACCACCATCCCCACACCCCCGTGTCTTTCCCCCCTTAGTGTCCATACGTTTGTTCTCTACATCTGTGTCTCAACTTCTGCCCTTTAAACCGGTTCATCTGTACCATTTTTTTAGGTTCCACATACATGCATTAATATACGATATTTGTTTTTCTCTTTGTGACATACTTCACTCTGTATGACAGTCTCTAGATCCTAGGGACAGATGATGCACTTCCACTCAATAAGGATAGATAGAGATTCATAAGCACAACCAGGAAAATTAGGAAAATATAATTAGCAAATTTTGGTTAGAAAATTAATTAGGCAATTAGGAAACAGGAATTAGGAAAATAAAAATAATATGACTGTGTCTGTAACTCAGGCTGATGAAGCAGGACATGCCAGTTACATAACAGGCTTTTAGCATCTGAGTTTTATGAGTAGTCCATCCATGATCTATTTCACATTCTCATGTTTTTTAACGTTATATTCTTTGCTTTAAATTCTCCTCATTTCCACCTAGTAAACTACTCCTCATCCATTAAGTCCCAACTCAAATAGCACCTCTTCACTCCGTCTTTTCTCCTCTCTAGTCCTTGGAACGTATCTGTACTTTATCATAATATATTCCTCACAATAGTTGGTTTGTTTGCATGTCTAGTCCAGCAACTAGGATATTCGCTCCCCAAAGGCAGAAATTACATCTGTAACTACCTTTGTATATTACTAGACCCATTACAGCGTGTTGAATATATTAGCAACTCAATAAATAATTTCAAATTAATAACCTGCTTAATATCTCTTGTACTTGCATTTTTCCTTGATTTCTTTTTTCAAAGCTTCATTAATTAAAGGTTACATGTCTCCAGCCTATCTCAACAGGCCAAGTCTATCTTGTAAACTAGTCTTCAACATTCAGAGCCTCCTCATTCAGGCGTTAATTCTCTTGCGGGTCGGAGCTGGCTCACACCAGCCTGTTAAGAATCAGCTATTACATTTTTCAGAAATTCTTTAAGCAGGTTGTTAAACATAGTCATTATTAAAAATTAAATTATAGAAACTTATAATTAAATATACTATATTAAAAACTAAGGTAAAAAATACCCCAAACTCTAACTCTCCTATTTATTTTTCCATATTCTTCTTCTGTGGTATTGGTATGGCAGAAATACCACATAATAGTGTATTACCGAACATCTCTTCCCAAATGCACAGTAAGTGAGATTATGTTAGTAGCCAGCAATCAGCCATGGTGAGAGTATTTACCCCACGAATTGCCAAATGCTACAAATCAGGCTATGATTTACTGTTTTGCTGATTGTCTGTACTTAAGACAATATGGAGAAAATGTTAATAATGCAGATTAAACTTCAAAGTGTCATGTCTATAGCTGTTACACTGGTAACACTGCAAACATAAAAAAATTCCTCTGGCATCCAAAAATTATCATCTAATTCAGCAAAGGATTTGCTTACAGCACTGATGAACAAATGAAGTTCTGACATACATCTCCAATGTTTCACTCTTATTTTCCAATATAAATGAAAATATCAACCACCTATATGGTGGTGAAATTCTCAGAATGACACTGGGAGAGCCAATTGTTAAACATTTACCAGCACACCACTTTCTATTTTCATACCTCTTTTGAGGTATATTTCACATATCCTCAATTCACCCACTTAAAATGTACAATTCAATGGTTTTCAGTATATTCTCAGAACTGTGAAATCAGCAGCACAATCAATGTATATGAGACTTTCATCACCCCAGTAAGAAATCCTGAACCAACTAGCAGTCACTAGTCAGTTCCTCCCAAACCCCTGGGCCTTGGCAATCACTCACCTACTTCTACTTTCTGTCTCTACGGACTTGCCTATTCTGGATATCTCATATAAATGAAATCATACAGTATGTGGCTTTTTGTTTTTGCCTTCTTTTGATTAGCTTAATGTTTTCAAGGTTCATCCATGTCACAGTATATATCAATACTTCATTCCTCTTTATGGCTAAATAATATTTCATTGTATGGATATACCACATTTTGTGTATCCATTTACCAATTGATGCACATTTGGGTTGTCTCCACTCTTTGACTATCATGAATAAAGCTGCTTTGAACACTCGTACAAATTTTTGTGTGGACATATGCTTTCATTTCTCTTGGTTATATGTCTAGGAATGGAACTGCTGTGTTATAATTCTATGCTTAAATGTTTGAAGAATTGCCAAACTGTGTTCCAAAGTGGCTGCACCATTTTACGTTCTCACCAGGAATGTATGAGAGTTTTAATTTCTCCACATGCTTGCCAACACTTGTTACCTGTCTTTTTGATTATAGCCATTCTAGTGAATGTGAAGTAGTATTTTTGTGGTTCTTACTATTAATATTAAACCAAAAATTTATTATTACATATAATTATTTTATTAATAACCAGTGTTGTTCAAAATTATAAAAACACTATCAAGATAAAAGGGCTTTTATTAGACCACAGAATGTAATTATCAACATCACACCTACAATGCTTATTTCCCCACTTTTGTGCTATAGGCCCTGTGATGTATTTATAATTTTAGTTGAGAATTTATAGGAAATGAATAAACTATTGAAGGCTTATGCTTTTAAAGAAAAATGATATAAATGCTCAGAAACTGTACCAGACTTAACTCCAGGCAATGTGTTATCAGAACTGAATTATGACCTGGAAACAAAAATTAATTTCACATAATACAACAAAAAAAATTGGGATTTATTAAAGAGTTAAATATTATTATAAAATGTATATACAATCTAGGAGAAAATATATTATTTTATAAATCTGTAGAGGCAAAAAACTCTTTTCTTAGAATTAGAGCCTAGAAGTAACAAGAAAGTTCACGACTGACAGATTTAAATATATAATTAGAAAAGCTTCAGTAGAACAGAAAATAATACAAAGACAATTAAGACAATAGTGAATGATCACAAATTTTTCTTTATTGTGTTTGTTGTCTAATGTGTATCTGAGTATGCTTTCAATTAAAAAGGAAAAACAATAAAAGGATGCAGCATAGTGCCTAGAAAAATCATTAATAGATTATTCCAGATATTCAACTTTAAAATAATCATAGCCAGATTTTTGGTTTTGGCTGCACCATGTGGCATACAGGATCTTAGTTCCCTGACCGGGGATGGAACCCGTGTCCCCTGCAGTGGAAGCACGGAGTCTTAACCAATAGACTGCCAGGGAAGTCCCCATAGCCAGATTTTGAGAGCAACTAGAGGAAAGGTTATTAGTATTGCAACTCCTCATGCTACCATTAACCTTGTTTCTTCTAGCAAATTTCCACTAACTTTCAGGCCAGAGTTTATTTTATACACTCATATGTTCTACAATATCATTTAGTTTAGATGAATATGGCTCCAGATATTATATTTTTTTCTTTACTGAAGCCAGTGAGTCTCGAACTTACTGTCAAAAAAACTTACTCCCACTCTCCCAAAAGCAGATGTTGACTCAGCAAGTGTATAGGGTTCCAGGGATTTTCATTTTTAACAAGCACTCCCAGGTGATTTTCATGCAAGTGGTTACAGTTAACTGTCTGGAACAATTTCTTTTTACCTTGAACTCTGTTTAAATTGGAGTTGGGGCTGAGAAAAGCAACAAGATTGAAAAACATTCCGTCAGGGCTTTTAAGCAGGAAGCAAGGACAGGGAGTCTAGGAAAGAGGGTTCCTAATAATGACAGTGGTGGTTAGAGAAGTTGCTGGCATAGACAAGAAGTAGACTGTACAACTGGGTCACTGATGAGCCAATCTAAGCTATAGAAATATACTAGGTTTCCAAAGGAATGTAGGAAAAACATTTGTGTTTCTGTGGCAAACTACTCATTTTTCTATTGCACACCATTCTGAGTTATCAGATTTTAGCCCTTTCCTGTCTTTGAGTGATTTTTCAACTCTTTGTAGGTAACTGATATGTAAATTCTCTCCTGTCTGGTAGCCATTCGACTTAATTCCCTATCCGCTCCCCTAGCCTTGCTTGCTCCTCACCCCGGGGAAAAATCAATTTTGTCTCTACTTGGAATTTATCTCAGCATTCCTTTCTTCTGTTTAATATACTATTTTGACTTTACCTTTGAATCGGTCATAACACCTGCCTGTTCCCTTCATATGATATGAGCAAAAAATCTTTAACGTGTGTTCATTTTAATATCTGTATGAAAGTCGTGATGATACATTTTTCTGAACATTATCTGTTAACAGAAATACAATGCTAGCCTTACTGCTTATTATTACCATTCAAATAAGCCACACACGATATTCATACATACACGTTATGTCTCTGACATGTGTTCGACTACTCAAGGATTTAAGAACACTCTCCTTATTCCTCTTTCTTTTTTTCCAATAGAAGAATCAGCAATACAATTTTATCTTTACTCTATTTAAGTCCAAACTATTTGACTTGTTATCAAGAGAAACTATCCATCTTTTCTATCTTTTGCTCTCTAATTTGCTGTAACATGCAATTTCTGATAAGGCAAGCCTAGCATGTGATTTAGAGAGTCAAGCAGCAAAGCTCTCCCTTATCCCCTTCCATTTATATATTGAAAAAAGTCTCCTCTAGTGTGACCTCTGATACCCAAGTGATAACGTTAGTACTATTTACTATACATAACCAGAAATACAGGAAATTAGCATTAGAATTCCACAGGTTATAGAAAAGAGTCACATTAATTTCCCCCTCAATTTTGTTTCTTTGTTTTCCTTCAAATAATAACAGAAAAATTTAAGCTATGGCCTCGGGAGCCACACACATCAAATATATGTCAGCCAGGGCTGGAGTCCTGAAGATAATGGTATTCTTGCTGTATCAAGTTGATATCTGTAAAAGCTTCAGTAAATTGCACTAAATGCTTCTGCTGCCTTTTTGGCCGAAAGGTGCACTGTCAGCTCAATCCTACCAAGTTCCGAAGGAAGCACTCTAAAATTGATCATAAAAAATCATTTGTTATCTAAAGTGAGAACAATGCTTGTCATACGGCAGGCTTTCAAGTAGGCCACAATGTGAGGGGGCCTTAGAGGAAAAATAATGCATTTTCTCTTCAACCAGCAGATTCCAATCGGCAGTAGGGACACTTGCTATTTAGTGTAACTTTCTAACTAGGTATCATTTGGCCATTTCTAAATCTGCTGAGAGCAGAGATTCTCTCTCCACTAGAGGACACTCTCTAACTTATTGAAAAAAAAAAGTTTTCTTTTCAATTAAAAGGAAATTTCTTCCCTAATTAAAAAGCATCGGCATCCAGAGATCTTACTAGTTAGAATGAGGAAATAGTGAGCATTTCGTTCTTAAACAAGATGTTGAATAGTAGGGGGTTTTAATTTCATTTGCACCATTAATCATGGGTATTGAAATTACCTTACGATCACGGTAAAAATAAATGTTTTGCCAAAGACTCTCCATTTAAGATAAAAGCAAAGTGGTTTACAAAACATATTTCTCTTTTGTCATTAGTTAAACTGAATGGCTCCTCTTCCAGAAGACTTTATTCTGAAATGAAGAATCTCTCTCTGTGTCTCTCAGTCTCTCTGTGTGTCTCTGTGTCTCTGTCTCTGTCTCTCTCTCTCTCTCTCTCACACACACACACACACACACACACACACACACACACACAGAGAGAGAGAAAGTTCCCTTGCAACTTGCTCAAGACATTTTACCCAAATAAGTATTAGGACCTATGGCACGTAATAGTTGCCAGTAACTAACCACACAGAGTTCTTTGAAAATCAGAGATTTATCTAAGGATCCCAAAAGAAAGGAAAGAAATGGAAGGGATAGGTTATATTAAGCTCATAGTTGAGGTTGTTATTCCTGCAGGATGTAACAACGTCTGCTCAAATTTCAAGGGAACAAAATCACAGAAAAACAAGACATGCACTTTAAAATTTGCTAACCATAATTCAGCTCTAGTGTCAGATTTCCTTATGAAAATGTATTTTGTACTATCTTACAGCATATTTCTGTAGATTTTAAGAACAAACCAACTTATTTGCCTGGCCAGCAGATTGCAAGGGGATTTAAGTAACCACAAATAACCTGGAGTTAAATGAGTTAATGTACATCCACAGTACCCATGGTGAATGAGTGCTCACAAATTGTTACCAATTATTACTATTACTAGTGTTACTATTACGATGGGACTTAAACTTTTCTATAAGTGATGACTTGTAGTTCATGTATCAAGTTAGGCCAAATTATGCCCTTCAGGAACCTGAGGGCCGCATACTGGAATCTGAATGAATTATTGGGTATATTTCCTACACCTATCAGAGGAAGGAAGGCAGTGGCACAGCCCCTCCAGAATGGAGAGGAAATCTCATGCGTTTGAAAGGAAAGGGTGTACAAAATAGGAATATCTTTACTGCATTGTTTTTAGATAGTTCAAAGATTCTTGTAAGGACTCAAATGGTAGCTCTTGATGGCTGCCTTCTAGATGCATGATCCATAAGTTTCTGGCAGTATAGAGGAGCAAAACTTGCCATCCCAAAATGTCTTTTTGGCATATGGATTATTCCAAGCTGAAAACAATCAAGGCCCAAAAGACTCAACAAGAAACTCTGACTATCCCCCCAACTGCCTAAAAGAATTTAGATAGAGATCCTGTTCCTGGAATAGAGCTATCACCAGAGCTATCTGCAAAGAATATGGGCTACGCGTGGTGGGGGAGATTTTAGGCAGAACCTAAAGATAAGAGTCCACTCTGTGTCCCATTGTCTCTGCCTGGCCCAGAAAACATTTGTTTACAAAGCCTTTGCTTTTCCATCTCCATATGAATTGCCTTCCCTTTCAAGTCCCAAACCAGTATCCCCAACATCCTCTTTTGTCTTTAGCTGAAGATGGTATTTAAGGTGAGGGTTTTGTCCATTTTGGCGAGTTACTCATTTGCTTGGGTCTCTCTTGTGTATACATGTCATTATACTTTTGTTTGATTTTCTCCTGTTAATTCGTCTCACGTCAATTTAATTCTTAGACCAGCCAGAAGAACCTAGAAGAGTAGAAGATAATTTCTTCCTCCCTGAAAGCATCTAGAACAATTAATGGACACCAAGCTGAAGAGGGGGGCTCATCAGGGATCACTAAACATCTGGTGCCACCTGATGACCTCACCCCTGGGAGGTGTGATGTTGCACCTGTGTGTTGAGAAAATGGGTATTAGCTAAAAGAAGTAGGAAACTGATAACTGCTCAGTGGAAAACGTTTAACTGCCAGGGAATGGATTTGCTTACAAATGTTATTCAGAAACTTTTGGTGATGATGGAGAGGAAGTAGGACGATTTGGGGGGATTGTTTTTTTGCGGCACGCGGGCCTCTCACTGTTGTGGGGATATTTTTTATTGAGTTAAAATACACATAAAATTCACCATCCTAGCCATTTTTAAATGTACAGGGAAGTAGGGTCACTTTTGCCCATCAGTTGAAAAAGAGGATGGAAAAAAAGATTTGTGGTTTGCTTTCTGCCAAAGACATCAGAACTGCTTATCATTTTATTCATTTCTAAAACTGTTTTGAGTCATCCACAAGTAGATTTTTTTTGGGCGTAATGCACAAATTTTTAGTTTTTTGTTGCAGAGGACTTACTAATCTCAAATTTCTGTGATTGCATCTTTCTTTTTTTAAATAAATAATCACCAGGGAAGCCCTCTGTGATTGCATCTTGATAAGACATCTCCTTTATTTTTGCTCCATTAATTACACAGCCACTGTACTAAATCCCTCATTGATTCTTTTAACTCTCATGGTGCTTTCTCATCCTTCTGGAGTCTCACATTTTTAAAGCAAATTATTCCATTTTCAGCCTCCAAGTATATTTAAATCATCCATTAACATACATAGACAAAGCAGTTATCTGTGGCCAGTGATCAGCAAATTCTTTAGAACACAGTATCAAAAGCAATTGAAGCAAGAAAGAGACAGAGGGAGATGAAAACTAGGAATAGGAAAAGGAGGAATGAAAGGGAAAGAAAAACGAAAGGAGGAGGAAAGGAAGGGATATTAGTGGACGTGGTGAAGGGTACTGAAATGTTCACAACAGCTTATCAAGTGTAAGTGTTACATTTAGGTTGCCATGCTCCTGAGTTGACTGTCCTGATAACAGCTTCATCTTTTTTGTGCTTAATCTGTCATCTCCAAACCCTGGCTGATACCTATTGAGGTAAAGACCAATAAATGCCTCCCAGTGTCTATTGTCCTTTTTTTTAGTTGGGTACATGGCTACCTAGCTACAGACTATATTTCCTAGGCTCCTTTGCAGGTAGATATGGCCAAATGACAGAGATCAGGCCAGTGGGATGCGTGAAGAAGTGATGTCTACAATTTCCCATTCATCTCCTTTATGACGATGCCTCATCCCTGGACTTTCTTTTTCCCTTTCCTGTAGGCTGGAAAGCAGATGGGTCAGTGAACTTGCTTCTGTCATATATATGAAGACAAAATAGTAGAGCAATAAGATGTAAGGGACCTGGATCCCTGAATGACATAATGAAACAGAATCGTCCACCAGTCTGGACTTCCCTGTACTTGTCTATTTGATGAGAGAAATACACATCTAATTTACTGAAGACATTGTATTTTGGGTTACTTTTGTTATCCAACCAGTACCTCTAGAAAGTATTTTTTTCATATTGTCGCCCAGGTTGCAGTATGGCAGAATAAAATTCATGACACTATACCAACTAATTTGATCTACTTATTGATGTAGACAAGAACCACATTTATCTCTTGCTAATCCTCTAATAATTTCCCACAATATCTATATACAAAGCGCAGAAACAGAAAACTACAAATGCTCTCTCTGAGAAGGAAAACATGACATTAAGAATGAGTCTCCTTTTAAGAAAGGATTTAGCTTTAACTGGAGGAAAACTATAAGGAATTTACTTAGGGGTAATACAGTCAATAGCACCTGTTCTATTTTTGTTTGTTTGTTTGTTCTGGCCGCACTGCACGGCAGTAGAAGCACGGAGTCTTAACCACCGGACCACCAGGAAAGTCCCAATAGCACCTGTTCTAAAGCACACATAGTACCTTGTGACTTAAAAAGGGTGTTTTGTCTTGTTGCTTTTTAAATGAACTGGCTGCACTAAAATAAAAGGTCCAATTCCAATTACATTTGGCTATATCTGCATTTTAATGAACCCCCCCCTAAGTTTCCTAACACTCAGGGTCTTAAGAGATAATCTGGATATTCATAAAGCTTGCTTTTCTTATCTTTTAAAAAATATAAACCATAATCCTTAGGTTTATGTGGCTTTCAAGGTTAATGAAATATTCTTCAGGAGGTTTTATAAGCTTATAAAACATGGCTAATGTAGGACATAATGACAGCTCATGAATGATGTTTATTATTTAAAATGTAAATGAACATTCAGTGAACTCACTATTTTGTGTTTTCTTCATTCCTGCCTACAAGGGCTTTTGTTGGTCAGCATTACATTAAAAGTACTCAGTGTGGGACTTCCCTGGTGGTCCAGTGGCTAAGACTCCGTGCTCCCGATGCAGGGAGCCTGGGTTCGATCCCTGGTCAGGGAACTAGATCCCACATGCTGCAACTAAGAGTTTGCATGCCGCAACTAAGACCCGGCACAGCCAAATAAATACATAAATTAAAAAAAAAAAAAGTACTCAGTGTAACTGCTGGTGTTTCATATAGTGCTTTCCTCTGCTTGTCTCTCCTCCACAGTGGCTTAGTAAAACGCTTCTGACAGATTCTGAGCCTAAAATATACCACGGAGTTTGGTTTTTTGGTCCACATTTCATAGAAGGAAAAATGATAGCAGTTTGAACAACTGAAGTTCAAAACGGGAGGGAATTTTCTGTGCTGAGTTAATCAGGAAAAGTTTCAGAAGTTGATAGCATTCATAGATATTTTCAATACTTAAAAAAAAATTCACTGTTATTTTCATTTCCAGTCTACGAAAGAGCTATTTCTTTCAGTTCTTTTCATTCTTGAAAAAGACATGTTATTTCTCTTTGGAACCTGTATGTCCCTTCTCAGTCTATTCTACTATTGGTGTCTTTAATATCAATTGAAAGTAACCCTGCTATTCTAACTTTCATGCCTCTTTCCTGATCATAGAACCTTAGGTTCAAGGAGACATTTTCTCCCCCATGCTTAAAAGTACTTTTATTGTCTCTAAACCTGCAATGTCTTGAGAAGCTACGACATTACTCTTAATTTTTTCCTTCCTTTTGGGGTTCCCAATCTCACTTTCTAGAACTCAATTCTCTCTCATGGTGTTATCTTTACTCCTGGCCCATAAACTAAACCAACACCTTATTAAAACTCACACACATATCCCAACACCAGACAGACTGGTTGCTTTTCTGTGAGCTACTGGGAGGTTTTCCACATGATTTTTAATCACAACTGCCTTATGCAAGGCTTGTGAGACACCAATCTAGAAGGTTTATAACCGTCAAGATGTCTTCAATAAAAAACACTGTAAAGTACCATCTGAGATGTGTCAGCAACTAACAAAGGTTATCGCTTGAGAATATTTTTACAGCTTTCTTACCTAAAGAAGGTATATGATTTTCTGAATTCTATCTTTGTGCCTATCACTATTATTCTGTGATTTTTAATTTATGTTCTAATATTAGCAACTCTCTAGGTGGAAAGTTATAGAAGTATTTAAAATAACTGAATCTTCTTGTCTTTAGGAAAATGACCACTTGTGTCATTCCATAAAGATGATCCACATATTTCTGGACTCATTCACATGACTGGTGCTCTATCTGTAGCTATATTAATAAGTTTGATTTTTTTCCCCTAACACTTGAATCTCATAGAGAATGCCCTTTAGTACACCTAATCGATATAGGTAAAATGTGGCAATTACTTCTACATCTTCTCCAGGAAACCCTGGCTACTTTTACACAGCCTAAGATAGAGGAAGAATAAAGCCATCTGTTCATATCTGGATGATGTTTTATAACAGATTAATTCCTTGGTGTTAGCTGTTGGGATACCCTGTGTTGAAAAGTTAATGGCAAGTTTTGCTGATAGGATGTGCCTTCTGAATCAAACACCATCTTGACTTAGTGAAAATACTCATTGATCTGACTAACTTGATCAATCTGATATTTTAATTTACCATGACCATGCCCATCACATAGTAAAAAATATAATTATAGCAAAAATTAAGAAAAAATTAATATAGCTATTAAACCTAACCAGATTCTTGTGAGCAGAACTGCAATGCTAAAACATTATTTAATTAGCACTTTTTTCTACCACTATTTAGTCAAAAGATATGCTCCTTAACTTTCTCATCTGAAGTAAGAGAGAGACTCTTAAGGTTCTGCAGATGAAGATTTAAAGCACTTTTGACACATCTTGGTTACTTCTTTCTTGTCTTCTTTGTCTTTATTTTCCCAAATTTATACAATGTAAAAATAATGCTTTTATAATTGAGGAAAAAATAAATAATAGCATTAAAATGTCATCATATATTCTACTTCAAGGTGTCACAGCGGATCAGGCACCATCTTCCTCCCCTACCTCTTTTCTCCAGTAGCCTCCAGTCATAGAAGGCTCTGCGAGAAACAACTCTCCCTCAGTCAAGATCAGCTCTGTGACTCTAAGTATGCTAAGAAAAGTGCAGTTGTAAAGACTACAGATTAGTGATACTCCTTGGAATCACAGCATTAACATAAGTATTAGAGGAGACATCTTTCTCATCCATAGTTAGGGACTGTGGGTTTTTCCCATACAAATAAAATTTTTAAATCAGCATTGTTGAAAGTGTGTTTATTTTTAGACTTGCCCTCCCCTTTTCATCAACATCTTACTCCAGAAACAGGGGTTTGGTACAGTATGAATGAAACCTTTCCACTTACAGTTTTTTCCCAACAATAAATAAGGTTATACCTTGTAGCAATACTTGCTCTTTTTGGAGAGACAAAGAAGAGGTGTGAACAGTATTTATGCTTTCTCCTTTATTTAAGCCAACGCTGTCACTCCCATTTGTTCAAATACTCTCTTAAAATTTTCAGAGAGCATTCCATTTTCACTATAATAATCGAGACTATTCATCTTAGAAAAACAGTGCCTGAAAAAAGGTGGAAAGTTGTCCGTCAACAGAGGAATGGATAAAGATGATGTTGTATATATATATACAATGGAATATTACTCAGCCATAAAAAAGAGTGAAATAATGCCATTTGCAGCAACATGGATGGACCCAGACATTGTGATACTGAGTGAAGTAAGTCAGACAGAGAAAGACAAATATCATATGATATCACTTATACGTGGAATCTAAAAAAAGGCTACAAATGAACTTACCTACAAAACAGAAATCGAGTTACAGACATAGAAAATAAACTTATGGTTACCAGGGGGTAAGGGGGGGAAGGGATAAATTGGAAGATTGGGATTGACACATACACACTGCTATATATAAAATCAATAACTAATAAGGACCTACTGTATAACACAGGGAATTCTACTCAATACTCTGTAATCGCCTATATGGGAAAAGAATCTAAAAAGGAGTGGATATATGTATATGTATAACTGATATACTTTGCCATACACCTGAAACTAACACCACATTGTAAGTCAACTATACCTCGATAAAAGTTTTTTAAAAAGTGGAAAGTGGACACACTTCCTTTCAATATTAGGAATGGCTGTTTGGGATGGGAGAAAGTAGAGAGGTAAATTGAGTATTTGTATAGATACATGTGAGCAGTGCCCTTGGAACAGTTGTGAAGATAAACAAGCTGATTTTTTTTATCCCACCCTCTGATGTCTACATTACTTCCTTCACTTATCCTCTCAGTGCCAGTACGTTCACGAAGCACAATGATTACCAGACACCTTAACCCTAGCGCCTACCACGGCTTGCCATCTTTGAGACTGCACATTGTGATAGCTTTGTAATATACTGACTTGACGAGGCTGAACTTCATTTCCCAGAATTCCATTTTCTTGTATGTGTCCAGTTAGGGTAGGCTACAAGAGAGATTCTCTCACACTAGTGGAAGGATGGAAAAGAGGTAGCAGCCATTTGGGGGTATGAGTGTGTGTGTCTGTGTGTGTGTGTACTTTTTTACTGATATGCTCACTTCACTGACATGGAGTAGCAGTTGTGCCTGAAATTTCTCTTCTCTCCTGGATCTTCTGCCAGTGTCTCCGACTCCTGGACCAGTGGTGTGTGTTTAGCTCTATGATAAAGGGCTCTGGATCATTCTTTTTGGTAAGGTCAAAGGCAACGAGAACTTGACATGGGTTTCAGTCCATCTTAGTGGAGTTCAAGCCTGCTCATGCTCTCCCCACCTGACTGCAAGTCCAGCTCGTGCTCATTGGCTTCTATCTCACTCATTATCTTCCCTTACTGACTTCCTGCCTGGGAACTTCAGACTTCAGCATTAGATGCAGAGATAGCCATGTGAAGGCTGCTTAGCTAACATTCATAATTGTGTAAACCAATTCCCTGCAAATAAATAAATTTATATGTATAAATATATGTGTGTATACGTATTTTATGTTGGCTGTTTCTCCATTTAACCCTCTTCTCACACTATTTTGCATACATGGATGGGTTCATATATATCAATGACCTTAATGTCTTTACCACCCACATTTTACTGATTTCCAAATCTAAGTCTTTGGCTTGAACTTTTCTCTTGCATGAACATCTCCCACATGCATCTCACACTCAACATGTCAGCAATTAAACTTCCCATCTTTCTCCCCCAATTGCTCATTCTTCTGACTTCCCTATTTTGGTGAACATTACCTAACACGCATTAGGCATTCAATAAATCCTTATTGGAAAGTTAAAGAATAAATAAACATGCTCAGAAAAGAGATTTCTCCACTATTAAATGCTGAGAGTGAATAATAGCAGCCTAATGCACACAACTAGCTCTTACTCAAATTAGGTAAAAGGGACATTTCAATGAACAAGACTCAGCCTAATAACCTCTAAGTTTTTTCCTCCAAGTTAGCTGTATTTTTTGCTTTTTGGTTTACAGTTAATTTAAAGAACTGATGAAAGATAGAGTCCCTGCCCCCACCATGAAAATATTTACTGTGTTTACAGTTTTAAGGCCCACTGAAATTCATTCACAGACCCAAGAATCCTGGGTTAAGAATCTGTGATCTGGTTAAAATACGATGCTAGAAAATGTTAATTTATATGTGAGCTATAATTTCACAGGAAGGTGTTATGGGATTCGTGCTGCTTTCAGTTATCTTTTTTTGTCCATTTGAGTTAATAGAAATGAAAACCTAAGTTGTTTGTCAAAACAAACATGATTGTCCTACTGGGAATTTGAAAAGCAATAACTAAAATATTGATGATTTATCTGATGACAGTAAAGTAGCAAAAGGTATAAACAAAGTAAGCTATTCTGTTTAAGATATTAAGATATCATTTGTGAGGTTTTATTGTCATAGTATTTAGATGGAATTTAATAAATCCATTTAAAAATTGCTTTTATGTGCTAAAAAAGTGAAAACCTGTTATTCTATATTAAAAACAGTGGTCATATCAAATGAATTTTCAACCATTCTTTCTCCAGTTTACCATCTTTTGGGAAAGACAAAATGAATTTTTTAAAAAAAGCTACTTCCCTCAGAATGTGCTTATTCTGAAAACAAAATGCAGTTCCATAATGGAGAATAATGTAAAATAAAAGACAAATATAATGAAATAATGAAATATTATCACAGTAGTTAGAAATACATATTTGAGACAAGAAATTTGACAGTAAACTCATTGTGATTATAGTTTCCCCTATGTTCCAGAGTAGGTAGGGCAATTGGGAGAGTATTCACAACCTCTTTTTAAATATTTATTTATTTGGCTTCCCCGGGTCTTATTTGCGGCACGAAGATCCCAACGAAGTGGGATCTTCGTTGCCGCGTGTGGGATCTTTAGTTGCAACATGCAGGATCTTTAGTTGTGGCATGCGATCTCTTAGTTGTGGCATGTGGGATCTAGTTCCCTGACCAGGGATTGAACCCGGGCCCCCTGCATTGGGAGAGCAGAGTCTTAGCCACTGGACCACCAGGGAAGTCCCCACAACCTCTTTTTTTAAATGTCTGTCCGTCAACAAGTTAACACCTAGGTTGATGCATTAATGAGCAATTAATTGGTTGGCAGAGGCACATGGATGGGGATTACAGAAGGGAATCCCTCTGGCTGTGTCTATTCATGGAGAGCAAGAAGTGAAATCAGAAAAAAAGAATCTTTGGAAATTTGTTATCTCAAGATTGCAAAATCAGTGTCCCTGGATTAATTAAGAATGTTTTTAATACCTTCCCCAAATATTTTCTCTTTGCATTCTTCAGCATAAAAAATGGAACTTTCTTTAAGTATGTATTGTGTTGGTATATATGTATGTGTGTATATATGTATATATACACATACATATATATCAATGGATATTAGGTAAAGTAGGGGGTATCTGACCTGTAACTTCAAACAAGAAACTGAAATCTTAAATGTCAAGATGATTTAAGGCAATGATGCATGGTGACCCCAGTTAATAGTTCATCCACTATAAAAAGGCACATACAGATTCTCTGAAAATACACCATGTAGGCTGAACGAAGCAGGTCCCCAGGTCGACTTTGGTGCTCTGGTCACCAATTTACAATCCGTGTTATAAAGCATAAATGTAGTAGGTGGAAGCCAGGTCTCTGAGTCAGCTAAATCTATATCCAAATAGGACTCTACCATTTATTATCTCCTTGACCTTAAGCATGTTATGTCATTTAACCTCTCAAATATTTTAACTTTCTCTTTTGCAAGACTGAGTGCAAAAATATTTAACTCCTGGGTCTATGATGAGGATTAAACATACGAACAAGTTATGTAAAGCACTTAGCACACTGTAAATTAGCACAGAGAATGGTGGGTGTTAGTACTAGTAAAAATAATGGTACACAGTCCTAACAAATATGGTGCCTACTAGGTACCAGGCTGAAAAGTATCTCTTCATAAAACAGAACTACTCTTCTGCTAATAAGAGTCCACATAATTTTCACACCATCATGTTATTTTTCCACCACCCAATTTTTCTAGGCTTTTTGATTTAATAGATTGTCTTGTTTCCCTTCATTCTGTATTAGTCTCCAAAAACACCACTGGAACTCAAGGTTACTTATCCAAAGGATGAAAGAGCAAGTGCTGTCCACTGAAGTGAAGGCTCTCTACTGTTTTGCATTGTTCTGATGAATTTCATCTTGAGATACACCCACTCTTGCCATCTCCTCTTTGCTCAAGTTTTTTCCCATCTCTAATCTCACTTCAACTTGCTATCTTATCTATCATTCTATGGCTGTCTTTTATTATTTATTTATTTATTTAAATAGACAACTTTGGGGCTTCCCTGGTGGCGCAGTGGTTGAGAGTCCGCCTGCCGATGCAGGGGACACGGGTTCGTGCCCCGGTCTGGGAAGATCCCACATGCCATGGAGCGGCTAGGCCTGTGAGCCATGGCCGCTGAGCCTGCGCGTCCGGAGCCTGTGCTCCGCAACGGGAGAGGCCACAACAGTGAGAGGCCCACGTACAGCAAAAAAAACCCCCAAAAATACCATAAATAGACAAATTTGATGTCTTTTTTTTTTTTTAGTTTGTTCATTTTATTTATTTTTGGCCGCATTGGGTCTTCTTTGCTGCGTGTGGGCTTTCTCTAATTGCAGTGAGCGGGGTCTACTCTCTTCATTGTGGTGTGCGGGCTTCTCACTGTGGTGGCTTCTCTTGTTGCAGAGCACGGGCTCTAGGCAGGCGGGCTTCAGTAGTTGTAGCACGTGGGCTCAGTAGTTGTGGCTTGCAGGCTCTAGAGCGCAGGCTCAGTAGTTGTGGTGCACAGGCTTAGTTGCTCCGCGGCATGTGGGATCTTCCTGGACCAGGGCTCAAACCCATGTCCCCTGCATTGGCAGGTGGATTCTTAACCACTGCGTCACCAGGGAAGCCCTATGGCTGTCTTTTAGAACTTAGACTTGATCCAGCCCATCCAGAAAAACTTTCTCACATATTTCTACCATTTTACCTCATCATCTTCCCAAGTGGCCATATAAGCCCTTGCTATATCCTCCAGATACGGTCTAAATTCAATCCACTTCTTCAGCTTCATTACATCTTTTTTATACCCTTGTCTCTTTACCAGATTGTAAACTTATATGCAAGCAAGGGTTGCATCTAAATAAAATTTTATGAACTGTACACCCTCTTATTTTAGCTCCAAGGACTCCTGGGATATCATTAGTGATAGTGTAAAAGTTTCAGAGGTTAAATCCATAAGGAAGCACAAGATACTTTTCCTTGTCCTATGAGGATTCACTTTATGTTCATTCACAAACAAATAAGCAAAGAAGATAACAAACAAACAAAAAACCTTCAAGTCCAGAGAACTATAAAATGCTGTCCTATTTTCAGGAACTACTTACAGTAACATATTCTTCTCAATACTGAAAAAGTAACTGTACACTTAAGTGAGAGTCTAAGGCAGGTAAATTAGAAGCCAAATCTACGCAACCACGTTAAACCACATTTGAGTGAGAAAAGAAAATGTGATATATAATCAAAGCCACAATATTATATTTAACACTTTCAGAACTTATGAGCAACTACACCTAGATGAGTGCAAAAACTTGTAACTCTGCCTGATGAACTCTCTCCCTACATTATGTTTCAAATGTCTAAGTGTATGAGGTATGTGTAAAATTACTTAATAAAGGCATTCTTGGGCTTCCCTGGTGGCACAGTGGTTAAGAATCCGCCTGCCAGGGCAGGGGACATGGGTTCGAGCCCCGGTCCGGGAAGATCCCCCATGCCATGGAGCAACTAAGCCCATGTGCCACAACTACTGAGCCTGCGCTCTAGAGCCCGTGAGCCACAACTACTGAGCCCGTGTGCCACAACTACTGAAGTCCGCATACCTAGAGCCCGTGCTCTGCAACAAGAGAAGCCACTGCAATGAGAAGCCCGGGCACCGCAACGAAGAGTAGCCCCCGCTCACCACAACTAGAGAAAGCCCGTGCGCAGCAACGGAGACCCAATGCAGCCAAGAATAAAAATAAATAATAAATACATAAATTTATTTAAAAAAAAGGCTTTCTATGTCCAGCAAACTCCTTGAAATGGTATTAACAGTCACCCACAATTAATGAAAAACTTTCCAAATCTTCACTGGCTACGGGGTAAAATCTCTTAAGATACATTATACTGGTATTGGACTCACCAGATTTTTCTCTACTTAAAAGAAATCATATTCTCCTATGTAAACTGTAAGATAACTGAGGAAGATTTTCATAGGTGTTGCAACTCACATTATAAATCAAACCAGCAAACTGAAAGCTCTTAAGTGAATATTTTTATTTTAACCTGGGCCTCCTATTCATTCCTAACAGTGTGTATAATAATCTTTTGGGTAGGTCTTAGGGAACAGAAGCCCCCGTCTTCAAATCTACATGAATATAACAATGTCCATCAATGACATCACCAACACACCCAGCTAAATGAGACTTCTTAGAGGAGATTCATAGAATCCTGAACCTCAGAGCTTGTGAGGACTAAAGTTTAGTTTGGAGTAAAAAGCCTTTCAGTGGATACTAATGGTGACAACCCCTCAGTCCCTGCTCATGGCTATTTGGGAAGGTAGGACTCTTATCCTGAATCAAGAAAGAGTCTGGAAACTTAGACCTTCCTCAGTGAGCAGAGGAACAGAGGGAAATCTGGCCTAAAGCAAAGGCTTGACTGTTATTCTATTGGTGTTGGCATCTTTTATAATATTTTTAATGAGTTGATTTGAATAGTTCATAAAAAA
Source organism: Neophocaena asiaeorientalis asiaeorientalis (assembly GCF_003031525.2). Lineage (NCBI taxonomy): Eukaryota > Metazoa > Chordata > Mammalia > Artiodactyla > Phocoenidae > Neophocaena > Neophocaena asiaeorientalis. Next base: position 106,302 of record NW_020174065.1, on the reverse strand, counting down.
GAAACTGAGAGTTAAAGAAACAGAAGGCAGCTTATGCATAAAAAGGGTGGTTACACACGATGGAATGTAGGAATCCCTTTGTCAAGAGGAGGAGGCTAGCACTAAGGCAGCCCTGGTGGTGCTCCAGTACACAGGACTCAGGAACAATGACCCGAGAGAAGGGATTTCAAACCTGGCTGTGTATCACTGTAGCCCAGAAATCAATGAACTATTTATTTAATAAGGTTTCCTGATGACTCAGGTGCATAGCACGTTTTGGAACCTCTGGGTTTTATCTGCTGTGACAGAAATAAACAAATCTGGGATACTAGAGGCAGTGGATGGAGCCTTCTGAGTGAGTGCAATGCCGAGCCCCAGCTGGAACCTGAGCTATCTCGAGTGGATCAGAGTAATCATGAAGGTTTGAACACCCGTATGCCTAGAAATTGTGTCCCAGGAGACCCTCCAAGACTAGCAGGTAGGTCTGGCTCTAAAAGGTGGGCAGAATTTATGAGAAAAATATGAACTGGAGTCGTGGGATGGCTAAAACCAGGTGAAGTTGGGATAAATAAATAAGCCTTGATTTCTCAGTGGTAGGAGTTGCTAAATAGTACAATATAATTTAATGATCTGTATTTTGGAAAACAGGCATTTTCTCTGGAGGTTATTGAAATGTTGTTAGCATAATTAGGATAAAATCATCATCTTTTTCCTGGGGCAGAATGAATTTGATGGAAGTAGTAGGTCAGGTTTTTGGTTAGCATCGTCTTATTCCAGAGTAAGCATTGCCTTATTCAAAAAGTTCTTCACTCTCTTTTTTTTTTTTTTAATTTATTTTTGGCTGTGTTGGTTCTTCGTTGCTGTTCATGGGCTTTCTCTAGTTGCAGCAAGCGGGGGCTACTCTTCATTGCGGTGCATGGGCTTCTTATTGCGGTGGCTTCTCTTGTTGCAGAGCACAGGCTCTAGGCGCGCGGGCTTCAGTAGTTGCGTCATGCAGGCTCAGTAATTCGTGGCGCATGGGCTTAGTTGCTCCGTGGCATGTGGGATCTTCCCGGACCTTGTGGACCGGGGCACGAACCCATGTCCCCTGCATCGGCAGGCGGACTCTCAACCACTGCGCCACCAGGGAAGCCCTCCTTCTGTTTTTTTTCTCTAAAATGTTTATATTTTACATTTGGACTTATGATCTATTTTGAGTGAATTTTTCTATAAAACGTGAAAATCCGTGTAGTTTACTTTTTCTTGTTTGAAAAGACTATTCATCTTTAAATAGATTACTTTGCACCTTCGTAAAAAAAAAAGAAAGAAAGGCATAAGATAATAAAGAGTAAAGAGCTCCTACCCACATTTCATCCTTTGGCTTCACTCTTCCAGAGGTCACCACTAAAACAGTTTCTTCTGTATGTTTCTCAACTAATATTATGCATATACAAACATATGCATAGGTACATGTACATTTATATAAATATCAACATGCATGTGTAGTATACACACATGTATGTATATGAACACATAGACATATATCCTTTACAAAGTACAAGTTACATTATACCAGTACAAGTAGCCCTATTTTGTCATTCCAACAGCTACAGGGTATTCTAATATTTCACCAATCCATATTCACGAACATTTTTATGTTAGTTTTGGTACTTATTATTATAAAAAGGGCTGCGCTCAACCTCTTTGAATAAATAGCTTTACAGTAAAGTGTAACATATATTTTGAAATGGGTCATGGATAAAAATACCAAGTTTGAAGTGTAAATTTGAAACTGGTGAACACACACGATAAATGAGAAAGAAAAATCTGAAATGATGAAAGGTTGTGACAGACATGAAATTTCATACCCAAACTATTCCAATCAGTAATAAACAGCAGAGAATCTAAACTGTATATGCTGTACTTAGTTTCTTATTTCAAAAATGATTTTTAATTTGGTGATGTAAATGAGCCTACATTTTAGCATCTGGCACATAAAAAAAACATGAAGCTATGTTCCATGAAACCATCACTCTTCATTGGCATTTAAAAATTAATCATGCACATTTAAAAAAAACAATGAGCTATTTTTTTAATTACAATTTACAAAGAGAATTTTGGCTATTTTAAAAAAAAGCAACTAAAAATTCATCTTGGGAATTCCCTGGTGGTCCAATGGTTAGTACTCCATGCTCTCACTGCCGAGGGCCCAGGTTCAATCCCTGGTCAGGGAACTGAGATTCCACAAGCCGCACGGTGTGGCCAAAAATAAATATCTTATTTAAATAAAAAGGCCCCCCAGAACAACTGGCTTCATTGCTAACTCCAAGGTTAGCAAGACTTCATCTGAATAAAGTCCCTGATGATACAAACATGTCTGAAGTCTGTTTCTTGCTCACAGTGCACAACTTCAAGCATGAGTTCTCCAAATTCAGAAAAAAAAAAAAAAAAAAAAAAAAAAAAATCTTGGAAGTATCGTTTTGGAAGGTGAATTTCTTATAAGAGAAAATTTAGTTGAAAACTTGTATCGTAAAGATGCTAGAGTCTGTTTTGAGCCAAAAGGAGGTAGCCAAGCTGAAAAAAAATGTGCCTTTATTTACCAGTACTAACAAGGGACATCTTTTAAAGTACTCAAAAACATTGTAGAACAATTGGTTACTAGATTCACATTGCTTCTATTATTTATCTTATAGATTTATTACAGCCTACAAAAAGGGCTGTACTAAATCTCTAGATGATTTAGTGTTTAATAAAGTCTTTGATTTTCAATATTTAGAATGATGATTCCTATGAAGACCTGTGAAGAATTTTTGTTTTTGTTTTTGCTTTTGCGGTATTGCATGGGCTTCTTATTGCGGTGGCTTCTCTTGTTGCAGAGCACAGGCTCTAGGCGCGCGGGCTTCAGTAGTTGCGTCATGCAGGCTCAGTAATTCGTGGCGCATGGGCTTAGTTGCTCCGTGGCATGTGGGATCTTCCCGGACCAGGGCTTGAACCCGTGTTCCCTGCACTGGCAGACAGATTCTTAACCACTGCGTCACCAGGGAAGTCCCAAAAAGTTCTTCACTCTTTGCACCCCAATCACTGTAGCCCGCCTGCATGGGGGGGGAGTGGGCTGGGGCTCTTTTGCAACCATTGCTATTTCTGGTATTTAGCTTCAATGGATGCCAGCTGATTTAAAGTTATGGCCTTGCTCCCTGGTTACAAGTTTCCCATTGATTAGAGAAGCTGCTTCCCTTAATTCTCAGGTGGGAATGAATTTAGCTGAAAAATGGAACAGACAGTGGTAGAATAGGGGAAAAAAAGCAGAATTTGAACACTACAAAGTAATTTGGACTTTGAAGTTTTCCTCCATCTTTAATATTCCTTAGTTATATTAAAACTTCTTTAGTGATAGGTGCTACAATGTTGTGCATATATATATATGATATATATATGTATATGCATGTATTCCATATGTATGTATATACACATATACATGGAACAAATGACATGCCAAAGCAGATGGCCATGGTAAAAAATTCAAACAGCTAAGAAAGGTATAAGATTACCATCTAATTTCCAGAGGGATGTACTATTTTACACCATTAGCGCATGAGAGATCCAGTTTCTCTCCATTCTCACCAGCATTTTGCATTGCCAGTATTTTACATTTTAGCTTTTTACATAGGTATTAAATTTAATAGGTAGTGATACATCATCATGTTCTTAATTTGCATTTCCTTAATGACTAGTGTTGTTGAACATTATTCACTGTGCTTATTTTTCTAGTGTGGAGTCTTGAGAGTCCTTTATATGTTGTAGATACATGTTCTTTGTGATATTTGGGGTGCCCAATATTTTCTCTGTCAGTAGCTTGCCTTTTCAATTCTCTTAACAGTATTATTGCAGAACAAAACTTTTAAAATTTGATAAATCCCAATTTGCTGATGTTTTTCTTTTATGGATCATGCATTTGATGTCATGCCCAAGAACTTGTCACAGGGCCATAATTTCCAAAAATTTCCTTCTGTTTTTAAATAGGCGGACTCCCAACCACTGCGCCACCAGGGAAGCCCTGTGAAGAATTTTTTGATGGAAAATAGTTGCTGAGAAAGTTTTCAACAAGGTACACATTTTTTAGTGAGAGTGAAATCGACTGGAAAAGTAACCAGAAGGGTATGTATGCTGAAAGGGTCACATCATAAAAGATAGAGGTGAAGTATGGTAGCCTTCATTGGAGCTATATTTTACCCCAAATTCCTCAGCTGCTGTGTCTTTCACAACAGAAACCATCTCAAATAATTCACCCTTTGATTTTTTCAAGGAGCTCAACAGTGGTAAAACTCATAAATTTCGTAAACTGTGGCTGAAGTTTCCAGCCTTTAGACATACTACTACCAAAATGAGAAGTGACCTTAAAAGCCCATTTATTGCACATATGTATGATATACGGTGCAGGGAAGATCTTCAAACTTTATGCAGAATTGTTAATTATCTTTATGGAGACAAACAAACAACAAACAAATAAAACATGACTGTGGCAGAGACTGGTTAGCCATTCACCAACTTTGTATACATTTCCTCCTAGGCAGACAGCCAAATAACATTACCAGCCTCCCCTGCAGTTAAGTGGAGCCATATGACTGAGTTCTGGCCAATGGAAAACGGGCAGAAGTGCTCAATGAAACGTTCAGGCCTGACCTATTCATTCTATTCCTCCTCCCTAAAAAACTCACTTGTTTCTCTAATATCCATCCAGGATTTCAACACCCAAGGTGAATTTGGGAGCCATGTGTTGAATGTGACGGAGTCTCTACGTTCCTGGGTCCCTAAATGACTGCCTGGAACAGAGCACTCTACCAACGATCCCTGCCCCTAATGGGCTTTGTTTCATGTGATCCAAGAATAAACTTCTATTATATTAAGCTCCAGGGAATTGTTTTTTTCCCCTGCATTAGAACAGTTATCATTATCTTAAGTAATACAGTAAGAAAGAGTAGAAACTCAGATAAGATTTTCCCTCAAAGCTGAGCCCCCTTATCAACAACTGTAAAGCAAAGCTTTGAATACTTTTATTACTCATGGTAAGTTCACTACAGTGAAAATGAATATTGAGTGTTGGGTGAAGAGTTCATGAGGATTATGAGTTGTTTGGGATTCTTAGTTGATTGACAAATTCAAAATTATACCATAAGTTCTAAACATAGAACTCTATCAGTCATTTTTTTTTCTTAATGATAAAGGCTTTTTATTTTTCTCTGAGGCAATAAGGAAGACTAACCAGTGTATCACAGACCCTTTACATCCATCACTGGACCCTGGATGACTTGACCTATTAAAAGAAGATAAACTTATTAAAATATCCACCAGTAGCCTAAAAAAGTTGCTCTTTTCCACCTCTTGGCATCATTTTGGGTATCTATGCTTAGAAATCTTTCTGACCAAGATCAAGAGAATTGAAAAACAAAAACAATCTCTTGCTATTTGTATCCTCGTAATTTTATATGTCTGTTGAATCAAAATATTTTGACACCTCATCAGAGAAGTCCTGAAATGTGTGTCAGCCCATTTTTTTTTTAATTGAGAGAGTCAGTGTAATTGGATCTCACTCATTATCCAGTGCAACAATAAGCTTCCAATGGTAGATTATCTTTAAAAGTTTTAATGTTGAAATAAGCATAAAAAGCTCAAACTGGCTCCACTGTCAGGTCTGCTGGTGTGGAAAGTTGAAGAAACACCGCTATAGCGTATCTTCAACATAGTAAGTTGTTATGCAAATTGTTCAGATTACAATTTTTTTTCATAACGTTAAGTGCTTTATGAAAAACAGTTGAATGATACTAAAAACATATTTGGCTGAAAATTTACAATTTTCGTGTTCTTATAATTTGAGGACATAACGTGTAGTGATTTTACTCTGATAATTTTTCTGTTTTTATGAGTGGGAGTTGTGAGACTTGATTAGGCTATTTTAATAACTAAAGAATTAATAATTCCTTCCCTCTTTGTGCTGAAGCATTTTTAATATTCAAGTACAATATAGGTTATGGGATAGCAGCAATACGCAATGCAGAAAGGAAATTCCTAGTCATTGGTTAGGGTAAGTTATATGCAGGGGATTTCAAGTACTCTAATGAGAAACATGTTTTTCATAATTTTGCTTAGTGCACACTCACTAAAGATGTAAAATTAGATGTGTAAATCATCAAAGTAGTGAGTGTATAAAAATGAGGTTTCAGTAAGGACTCCATACAAATTTTATTTCATGGTTTATCTTTTTCATGAAAGGCTGCTGCAAAACAATTACATTAGGAACTATAATTTTCAACTTAACTCCAGTTTCTAGGTCCTATTAGGTCTACTCCATACTGCATCTAACTCTTGCTTTTATTTCTACCTAGATTGTATTCTGAGAATGGTGATTATCAAAAAACTATTATAGTTATTTGAGTCAGCAGTGGCAATCTAGGTCTATCTCATTATTTTTTAGCACTTAACATATTCTACTGTCATTATGTTATTAGCAGTGACTCCACAATCATCATTCTTAAAGATTTTCAATGCTTTAATATGGAATTCTGAATAAGTATCAATAATAGCTTTAACTAACTTGGTTAGAATTTAATGCCTCAGAGAACCTTGTACTATCCCCCCAAAGTTATTACTGGTTTTCACCCTCTAATCTTCTTCATTAAGAGAAATTTGATAAGATCAAAACGTCTGGAGTGGAGAAAACAGAACATGGGGCAGAACATACCCATAGAGCAGGAAGTAAACTATAAACTAAAGATGATTGCTTGCTTCCAGTAAGCATACATAGCTAAATAAATTATGGTACTTTAGGAAGAAATAACAACATCCAAAAATTTGGAGAAAAGTCTTCTAAAGTTCTTACTTTTGCTGCCAATGTAAAAAATGGCTTTTGTTGTGAGGCACTTAGTTAGATCTACAACTAAGTTTATCTCTTTTGGACATTTTATTAACTAAATTGTGAAGACGCAATTGCTTTTCATGCTTAATTTTCCATGTGAAAATTTTCTTTAGAACTCTATGACAATTAACTATTATTTCTTTGAAAATTGCTTAACATAGAATGTCATCATCCATCTTTTTTTTTTTTTTTTTTTTTTGCCCTGGTGCCTGCCTCTGGGGCCCCTCATTCCCTG
>NW_020174065.1:58859-99174 GCF_003031525.2 Neophocaena asiaeorientalis asiaeorientalis | reverse complement strand
GCGCTGCGTGGCATGTGGGATCTTAATTCCCTGATCAGGGATCAAACCCGTGCCCCCTGCAGTGGAAGCATGGAGTCTTAACCACTGGACCACCAGGGAAGTCATCCATCTTTAATTATATAAAAATCCATCTTTTAAAATGTTAATAAGGATAATTTAAAACAAATATTATTTGTAAAAAAATCACTCCCCTAAATTAAAAATGTTTAACAAATCATTTGGCATTGTTACTATCTTGTGAATGCTTGAATTTTTATTGTTAAATATTATGATTTTTTTCAATGATTATGTATGCATTTAGCAGTTTATATATTTATTGAGTTATTTCTATGTGCTAGGCACTACTCTTGGTGCTTGGGATATGTAAAAGAACAAAGAAACACTTTTAGCTCCCGTGGGACTTGTGTCCTAGTGCAGGATGACAGGGAATGGACAAAAATTATACAGTATGTTCAAAGGTGATTAGATATACAGGAAAGGAGAAAAAGTAGAACCCAGGAATGCTGGCAGTAGGGTGAGTCTACAATTTTAAATAAGTGATCAAAATAGGATGTACTGAAACGTTGACATTTGAGAAAAGACTTGAAAGAGGTGAACGAGTTAGCCAGCTGGATATGTTACAGAGGGGCATTGCAGGCAGAGGAGCAGTGAGTACAAAGCCTTAAGAAGGACGAGTGCCTAGGTTGTTAGAGAAACAGGAAGGAGGCCAAGGGGCTGGTGTGGAATAAGGAAGACACAGACAGGCAGAGATGTGGTCATACAGGGGGTGGAGAGTTCACCTGGGCAGGGCCTTGTAAGCCATTGTAAGGGCTGTGGCTCACAATGCGAAATGGGGAGCTTTTGAGTCGATGAGTAACAAGAAGTGCCTCAGACCAGGATAGTAACAGCTGAGGAAGTGAGAAGTCATCAGATTATGGATAATTTTAAAGTTAGAGTCATCAGAATTCCCTGACAGGTTGGATGTGAAGAGTGAGAGAAAGAAAGGTCAAGGATGATTCCAAAGATTTCAGGTCTGAGCAATTGAGGACTGGGGTTTCTGTCCTTGAGACAGAGGAGGCTATGTGTGATGCAGGTCTGTAGGGAAAGACCAGGAGCTGATTTTTGTAGATGTGGTGTTTGGGGTATCTATTCCAGTGGAGATGGGTAGATGGTTAGACATGCAACTTTAAAGAAATGTCAGGGCTGAGTATATACTCTTAGGAGTCACTGGCATACAGATGGAATGAGATAATGCATAGAATGGGAGTGGAGGAGAAGACCTGGGCTTTGCAATATTAGGAAGCCAGGGGAACAGGAGTAACCATCAAAGGAAAGTAAGAGAGAGAGTGACCAGAAAGGCAGGAGAAAAATCCAGAGGTTGTGGTGTCCTGGAAGCCAGAGGAAACGGTGTTTCATGGAGGAGGGGGATGAGTGCTCTTCTCAGACCACATGACATGAGGATGGTACATTGGCCATTAAACTGAACAACATGGGGTTCACTGGAAATCACATATTATGTATTACATGACACATATTATATATCACATATTCCATATAGAAAATAAGTTAAAACGGAAGAAAAAACAGGCTTTATTGCCAATGAATAGAATAACTTTGCATTAGGTATTAAATGGGTAGAATACTACTCTCAATCACGAGATTAGGTATCATTTTTAACATCCTTAAGCATTTCTGAGAAATGCGTTTCTACCAAATTCCTGCAATCAGATGAGTGGCTAAAAATGTTTCTGAAAAACAGGGGTGACGGCTGAGGAAGGGAAGGAATGGTTACCGCCCAAGCTCTCAATCCTATATCCCATCTTGTTTATTTAAATAAGGAGAGCGTAATCTCATTGAAGTTGCAGAATACAATGTGATTGAGTTCACCATGCAGTATTTAATTAGAAAATATTAATTAAGCTTCCTTAATTCAATCTTGCATCAAAGAAATGTCTTTGCACACACAAACCAGTTCTAAAGCTCAAGCATAAAACATGAAGTTTGATGCAGGTCATACTCTGTGTTGTTATATTATGGCAGAAGAATGATTCAAATTTTGAATCCACAGAAGGCTAGAGCAAGAGGCTGAAATTTCCTTTTCCCATTGACAGATGGTACTCAAAAAGCTGCTTTGGTTCAATCTTAAACAGGACAATAGCCTTAAGGGCACTTACTGCAAAGTTGTGTAACACTGGAAGTCCATAGGTTCCTCCATGGATATATGGAAAACAGAGGGAGCAGTAAAAATGCAATCTTAAATTATGCCAGGACAGCAAAGGATCCAGAGCAAGTCCCCTACAATGAATTTTATGCTTTTTATAACAGCCAAATGTACTTTCCTCTTCCTGTTAAAAATGTAATAACATTTTTCTCTTGGGTCTGGACTTTATATGTCAAGTTTCTGCCTGCAGCTAATTTTTATGACTGAATTGCAAAGCCCTGAAAGCAGCATTTAGGCTGAAAATGCTGATAGGTCCATAGCTGGAGCAGGGCTAATGATAAGAACATGAACATAAGGCTGTGCTTGGAAGCCAATGAATTTCTCTATCCTAATAGGATGAACATTATAAAACAAGGAATATAATCAGCTTCATTATATTAGGAAGACAAGGAACAGGACTGTAATGGTACAAGTTCAGCACATTAGGCTTCCACTACGTGCATATGTTTAGCAACATTTAGGAAGGAAATGACAGTCAAAGGACTGAAGAATGAATAAATATGTGGTCCTACCTTACTGAAAATTTCATCTAACGGGCTTTTGTTTCAATATTCTAGCATCCCCTGCCTATTTAGTTGATTTGAAAGCACTGAAAAATGTTCATTGGTTATTATTTCCCTTTCATCAGATCAGAAGATTCTACTGCAGAATCCTCCACAAATGTAACTCTTCAAACCATGGTATTTTCCTTCAGGATCCAGTGATTTTAGTTTCTAATGTAAAATAGTCTGTGATTAATATAGTATTCATAGCCCCATATAACTGTGACATATTCTTGAATAATGGTAAAAGTTTACATTTATGTCACAGAATTAATATAATCTAATTTACATTCATTAAAATTAATGTTTAGAACTGTGCCAAGCATTAATGCAGGTCAGTGGTTAGCAATCTAGGTTCAGTGGGCTAAATCCGGCTTGCTGCCTGTTTTTTGTAAATAGCGTTTTATTGGAGCCATGCCCACTCATTTACATACTGTCTAGGTCTACTTTTGCACCACAAAGACAGAGTTGAGTAGTTGTGAAAGACACTATATATGATATGGTCTGGAAAGCCTAAAATATTTACTATCTGGTCTGTTAAAGAAAACATTTGTTGACCCTTGATGTAAATACTAGTATTATCCGAGTTTACGGAAGAAGAGTAATTGAACCTCAGTGGAGTTAAATAAATTGCCCAATATTACAAGCTAGAAAGTAGTAGACCCCAAATTTGAATCTAGGACTAGCTCCCAAACTTATGATCTTAATTACCACATGCAATACCTCCGCAAAATGTCTGAAGGTCACCATGTATGCAGAAGTAATATAAGTGTCACAGTGCAGAGAAAACTTGTGTTGAGAACAACAGGATGACCCTAGATATACTTAGCAACATTTTATTATTCAGCTTCAAAGAAATGTAGTAAATACAGACTGTTTGGTAAGCAACTTCAAATGCTTAGAGAAAAAATTAGGTCCAACTGTAATCAATGCTATATAAATGAAACAATCTATCACCAGTTCTACTACCTATAGATATTATATATTAGTAGAGCACATATAACTTTTGCAAGGGTTCCCCTCTATGGAATCACTTATCTCTCACAGTATAGTATGTAGGTATTTCAGGGCTGGGATATCTGAGATTTGGATTACTTGACCAAGTCACCGAGGAGCTGGTGCCAGGGTAGATATTTGAACCTAGACCTCTTCCTAGCCAATCATTGCTTTGCATATATAAAAAAGAGTAAATTATTCAAATGTTATATTCTGATCAATAAATATTACTAAGTCTCTAATAATACAGACCAGAGATTTCTGAAGGTCAAGAATAAGAATGGGGGGCTTCCCTGGTGGCGCAGTGGTTGAGAGTGCGCCTGCTGGTGCAGGGGACACGGGTTCGTGCCCTGGTCCGGGAAGATCCCACATGCCGCGGAGCAACTAGGCCCATGAGCCACAACTACTGAGCATGCGCGTCTGAAGCCTGTGCTCCGCAACGAGAGGCCACGATAGTGAGAGGCCACGCACCGCGATGAAGAGTGGTCCCCGCTTGCTGCAACTAGAGAAAGCCCTCGCACAGAAACGAAGACCCAACACAGCCAAAAATAAAAATAAATTTAAAAAAAAAGAATGAGAATGGAACAGAATCAAAGAAAAGGAAGAATAGCAAGAATTTTAGCCAAAAGCAACTGCTGAAAGTCTTGTTATGGTAAATTCAGTGTCCTTATTTTCTTCTAAAAGCCCGACTGGTGTCTTGACAGAGTAGAATTCCCAGAATATTCTTTCCTTAGCCCTCAGCTGATGACTCCAAAATAAGGCAGCCTCCTCCCTCTGGCTACACACATCCTCTAGACTTTGGAAATTCAACCAACTCAGTCACCTGGCCCTTGACAGCTCCTCTGGGTGGTCTCAGCCCTGTTTATGATCAATTAACCCTCACTTTTGTTTTGCCTTAGGCTGTGAGCTGTCATAAAAACTCAACGAAGGAATTGAATTTTGGAAGTGCCTCAAGAAACCCTCCAGATTCACAGGCCATTGACTGTGGAGGGTATCACAGTCTGTGAGAAGAGGCGAGCTCAGATGTATGGAGGACCAAGGGTAGGTGCAAGGGAATGCCTTGAGAAGAAAGAAATGAAGGCAATCTTGCATGTGAAAATAGGGGAAATAAAACCAAAACTCATGAAAATATCTATTTTTTTTGGCCGCACAGCATGTGGGATCTTAGTTCCTCCACCAGGGATTGAACCCATGCCTCCTGCACTGGGAGCGTGGAGTCTTAACCACTGGACCACCAGGGAAGTCCCACAAATATCTATTTTTGAATGGTTGTTGACAAGCATCCCTCAGCTCTGCCATATACAATGACCCTGTTTGTTACCTTGATTCATAGTGAGACATTAGTCACACAATTTTAATAGTAGATTCCAGTATAAAATTACCCTTTTTATAAAGGTAACTTCCAAACAAGAACGTAAAGTGTTATTGTGGTTTCTCCTTAAAAACTCTTTCAACCAAAAGAGACATTTGGTGCTCTTTTATTATTCTTTTCAATGATGTTTAAAGAAAAAATCAGGCACAGAATTTCCCATAAAAAGGGAAATTTGACAGAAAAACATGTTGATTGAAAGCTTCAGTTCATGCATAAAACTGCTAAATCAACTGAGTTTACCAAGAAAGGAAATTTTTTATTCCAGTTAAAGCTTAACTTTTGACATCTAATGGAAACATGAAAAATTTAGATGTTGTCATAAAATGAACAAAACAATTCATTCACCTCTCAGCATCCACTTGAATACCTCATTTCATTATTCTTCTTTAGTATGAGTTACATATTGCACATAGCTTTTCTAGAGACCATGCTTCATGATCATTTTAAAGATTTCTTTTAATTTATCTCAATGAAAAAAAACCCAGCAACCTTGTATCACATTATATGCAAAACACAGGAAGAAACCTAATCTGGGATAAAGGGAAGTATTAATTACATAGGATATTTAATTTTATTTTGCTGAGATTCTAACATAAGAAAAGGTAACTATTTTGAAATTAAAGTAGAGCAAAAAGATATGGCTACAAAGGTATGTAATTGTTCACCTTTCTTTTATATGTGCACACATGTGTTCATATGTGGTATCATCTCATGCTCTCATTTTTTTTTTTTTTGTGGTACGCGGGCCTGTCACTGTTGTGGCCTCTCCCGTTGTGGAGCACAGGCTCCGGATGCGCAGGCTCAGCGGCCATGGCTCACGGGCCCAGCCGCTCCGCGGCATGTGGGATCTTCCCGGACCGGGGCACGAACCCGTGTCCCCTGAATTGGCAGGCAGACTCTCAACCACTGTGCCACCAGGGAAGCCCCCATGCTCTCATTTTTAAGGCATTAGAGGAGGAATTCAGGGAAAAAGAGAAATATTAATAGTACCTGTCTTTCTATTCACTGTTATGAAAAGTATGGCTAAAATACTTCTGAGAGGATGGCGTTTTGAAAATTTCACTGTAGTAATAACTTAATTTTCTAAATTTATTACAGGCATAGCAATCATTCCAGCTTTACAACTGAATGGAATAAAGTGAGCTCTTTGAAGAGGCAAATTACACTACAAAATGAAACTAAGAATGGTGTACTAATCTCATGTGCAAAGAGAGGCTCTTAGGCATGAAACTATTAATTTTATATATTTCTAACACTTATGGCACTTGTCATCTTTGTTTCCAAGTTTGGCAGGAAGTAATATAACACTCACCATATAGAAATAGTATTAATGTTACCAGAAAAATACTGTATAAAAATAATTATTAGTGATTTGGGTCTTTGTATTAACCAGAAGCTATAAGAGAATGACTTAAACAAAAAAGCACCTTGACAATTTCTAAATAAAAATAAACCTACTTTATAATATTTTAAAAAGAGAAACAGCTATTTTCAAATAACAAACGAAATATATTCTTATTCTGAAGTCCCTTCATACAGATGGTATCATTTTGGTGAATACCGTTCTAGGCATCTCTCTGTGGGTATAGATTCATAAGGAACATTATGATGTTTTTTTTTTTTTCCCGGTACGCGGGCCTCTCACTGTTGTGGCCTCTCCCCTTGCGGAGCACAGGCTCCGGACGCGCAGGCTCAGCGGCCATAGCTCACGGGCCCAGCTGCTCCGCGGCATGTGGGATCTTCCCGGCCCGGGGCACGAACCCGTGTCCCCTGCATCGGCAGGCGGACTCTTAACCACTACGCCACCAGGGAAGCCCCATTATGATGTTTTTAATTTTTAAACCTTTACTTTTAAAATTCTCATAGAGTGAAATTGACTTGTTTTCTTTTGGTGCACAGTTTATATGTGTTAGCATAGATGCAGATACATGTAACCACCACCACAATTAGGTTACAGAACAGTTCCATCACCCCCAAAATCTCCCTTGTACTATCCTTGTAGAATGCCACTCTTCCTCTACTCCTAATGCCAGGCAACCACTCTGTTCTGTTCTGTTCTAGAATGTCATATAAATGGAAGCATACAGTATGTGATCTCTTGATTTTTTTTGGCTGCACCTTGCAGCATGAGGAACTTCCCCAACCAGGGATTGAACCTGTGCCCCCAGCAGTGGAAGTGCAGATTCTTAACCACTGTGCCACCAGGGAAGTCCCAGTTTGTTCATTTTTACAGTTGTATAGTATTCTATTATATGGATATACCACTGTTATTTATCCAATCACCCAAAGCAGGCAATTTAGGCTCTTTCCAGTTTGGGGTTATTATGAATAACACTTCTATAAATGTTTGTGCACAGCTTTTTGTGTGAACCTAAGTTTTCATTTTTCTATGATAAGTATTCTGGAGTGAGAATGCTGGGTCAAATGGTAAGTGTATGTTTAACTGTATATGAGATACAATATGATACTTTAAACATTAAATCAAAGCACTGATATAATACCACAAAGGCAAAAGTCCTCCTCTGTAATGGATACATTTTAATGCCATTTCTGAGATGTGAAATTCTAGAAAGTTTCAGAAAAACAACACAGTTGCTTTTCATTCTGAAAGAAAAGAAAAATATTTTCCCTCATTATTTAGCTAATAAAAAGGATTATGATTGGAGATAACACAAAACCATGGATGGTTATTTCAAAGTTCTTTTCATGGTCACAAAGTCATCTGAAATTTCTTACATCCTCAATAAGAACCTGAAAAGCTTAAGAATGGACTGGGAAAGAAAGGGTGGATTCAGACAATTTGCCCCATTTTTGTTCAACTCAATGCTTCCAACTCTGTTCTTGTATCAGTTGCAAAAATGAAGTTACAAGAACAACAAACATAATCCTCTTAAATGCAAATAAACATAGTAGAGGAGAATTGAAGGGTAAATAGTTCCTAATGAAGAAAGCAAAGGGCAGGAAAAATGGGAAGGAGAGCTCCCCGAGTTGTGTCTAGAAGGCAACAGAGTGTGAAAGCTGCTAGAAACAGCAGCAAATGACAGAGAAATGGCTGTCCTAATTTTCTAGTTAGTTTGGGCTTAGGGTTGTATAGAGCCCGTTATGAGATAGGGCAGCCATGAGACACCTTGATCCATGCCTTCCTTGAGGTAGCTTTCAGTACCATATCGTCCTATGGTTATTACTTCCCCAGAAAAATTTCCATGCCTATTACCTGGTTTTGACTGATGACTGTAATTCTGACAGAGAAAGTACAATGAAACATCTAAGTTTTGTCCACTTGTTTATTTCATGAAAATTCACTAAATAGCTCACAATGTGCCAGGTACTCTTCTAGGCACTGTGGATACACTGGTGGTCAAAAACAGACAAAAATGCCTGTCCTCTTGGATCTGACATTCCAGTATAAGTCAAAATGATTTAGCACTAGACATTTGTGTTTCTCCATGATGGTTCTGCTCTAAGCCTTAAACCAAACTCTAAGGTGCAGAAATTTATTTATAAATTGTTAAAACAGTTTTGACTTCTGTTTAAAAAAATTTGAAAATCAGAGCTACCTTGGCCTCACATTAGACATTTATCACTGCAAGAACTTGCCTATTAGCTTATATCTTACTCATTTTATGGGTTAATGAATCTTATTTCTGAGATAATATGAGAATATGTATGTGTGAATATGTAAACACCTGTTTATCAGTATCTAATGTCTTAGTGATTACATAGTGATTATGTCCTGTTTCTAGGTTACCATAATAATTTGTTAATTACTCTTTTCAGTAGAATGTTATTGAAACTGCAGTGATTAAAAGGATTCACTTCTGTGGTTTTTGTATTTGTATTTTGACCCTTCTACAGAATAGTTCATATTGATGCTAATTTGTCCATAATTTGTCATCTTTCCTAGGGATGCTGCTCACCAAGTGGTTCCATGATGTTAGCAGTATAGCCGGGGCTAATTGCAGATCCTCAGTTTAAAAAAAAAAGCACGTATAAGAATCAATCTCCACTCATTTTGCCCAAATTAAGGATGAAAGGCAGATGCAGACAACACCTCCAGCCACTGTGTAGTCCCAATCAAGCAAGTAGAAATTCGAAGAGGAGAATGTATGCATAGTTGTGCCTGCTGCACTGATTTGCAGGCCAAACAACAAACAAACAAAACGAAACCCTGACTGTGTAAAGCCAAAAAAGTATAGCACTATAGATAGCACAGATGTTAGAAACCTTCCAGCATTATGTGAGAACAAAGCTGGTGCTCTGGTTGTTGAAATGATTAAAAGTCTCCCTCTGCGATGATTTGGAAAGGCATCTGAGGTGCAGGGAGCAGGCTGCTCTGTGATTTGCAAAAGAGATGGGTGTGCATTTAGTTACTGTGATAATCTGTGGACTGGGATCTCTCTGAGCAGTTAAACTACGTTTATTTTTAATAAGAAGTATGGGGCTTTTCTTCTTAGCTTAAGTACATTGATACAAGCTTAACTTTTTCTGATTAGCTACCTATTTCCTGTGCCAAATTTGTTGAGGTTTCCTGCTACTTGGCAAAATACTAGAAGGCAAAGATGAGCCTTGTTTATTTCTGGGTCACTCTGTCTAGTACATTGTACTGTGCAGAGGGTGCTAAGGCATATTTGGGCTGATCTATTTAGTAGTTTGCTAGTGGGGGATTCTGATTTAGGAATCAGGAGTCAAAATATGAAGACCATTTATCATGAGTTGTCAGCCTGTTTAGGTTCTCTGCACTCTATTCACTTTATTAGTCTGTTGTACCGTATTTACTCTCCTTTGCTGCCATTTTCCAGGGCTGTTCACTCTTCTCTCCTACTCTTTTCTGAAAGTAAATGTAAGGACTATAGGATCCTACAACCCTATTTCTCCTCCTCGGAGACTCTCCTCTGTGCAGCTTACTCTGTAGGTACAGTCCTTTTCATTTATGAGACCGGATCCTTGGGAAGGTTTAAGAGGAGCCCCACCAGAGGTCACCAAATACTAGAGTATTGTTGCTGCTAATGGATAAAGCATAGTGGTGTTCATTTCCTGAACTGTACAGAAGACTACGTTTTTTGGCAAACAAACTATATCTCTATGTGGCTTAAAGACACGGCCTAAAGGAACTTTAGATTCTGCCATCAGATCTCCCTCAAGCTTTAAAGTCTCCCTTTTGAGGAGAAGTGACAGCAAACAAGAAGAAAGGTAACTAATACGTGGGGACCTACTACATGTCTACTATTCTCATTTAACGTTCACAGCAATACGATGATATATATTATCATTCACATTTTGACCGTCCAAGTCATTTAACTTGTCTAAGTCACACAGTCACACACAGCCAAAGAGGGCAGAACCAGCTCTCAACTGGAGGTGCGCAGGATCTGCTTTCTCTACCATCCCCCTCTCCCTTGAGCTAATGTCAGCTCATACGCATGCTATCTAGTCGCCACACATTTGCTTCAATGCTTTTTCCACTATCCCTTCTTGCCCCTTTTCTAGGGATAAGAGATTTAGGGGGAACTAAACAACTGAAATTTGCCTCCTTCTCAAAGATGTTTTTTCGGTACGCCTGTAGCAGGCTTGGAAGTGAACTTTGGTAACAAGAACCTCAGGGGAAGCTGATGAAGGAGGTTCCTCAGATCATCTGTTGACTAAGGTTGTAGTGCCTTAAAATCTGTACAGTTCCCTTCAACGTATGCTTTTCCAAGGCAATTTGCCTACAATTCTGAAATCATCAGTTTTCTGAATATTTAACCATTATGAAATAATGATTCTATCATAGATGGATTTCTAAAATTCACTTTGAGGGGACAATAAAAGAAGTGATTCACGCCACCGGGAGGCAGTATATACAAAGCAGTAATACCATGTAAACAAGCACTTGACCAGGGAATATTTTTAAGAACTGGGAATTTAAAATCTGTGTGTGTGTGTGTATGTTAGGGAAATAGGTAAGTGTTGTAGCCATTACACCAATTTTACAAAAACAAACAAACAAAAAGTCCTTAAAATGGTATCCTCCTTAAGAGAAAGAAAAAACTGAAAGGAATCTATTTTGTCAAAAGAGCCAGTCATATTTAAAATTGACCACCCGAAGTCAAAGGTAAATGCTAAAGTGAGATTTTTGGAGGGTAGATATTTGTATCCATAAGATACTCCTAGCAGCTATTTCAGGATCTCTTTCTCTGTTCATGTTGCTGGAATAGTCTTTGCAAAATGGTTTTCCCAAAGTGTACCAATAACCTATTGTGAATGAAACAATGGAACCCACTGTTCAGTGACAGTGACAGGTAAAATTTTTGATCTGAATCCATAAATGCTTGGCAAGTGATCATTCCTCTTATGCAAGTACCTTTATTTTATAATTTCTGTTGGCACTGTAATTTCTCTAAGACATCACTTCAAGGATCCCAGGAATGGTAATATAATTTGATATCATCCTGATAGTGGAAATAATAAAGCATGAACTTGTGGAAGAAAATTTAGAAGTTCCGTATTATCATGTCGGGTAGCTGAAGAGAAGAGGGTGGGAAGGTCAATGTCTTGGAAATGTGTAGGGCGCGGCTGGATAGCCATTGCGCATGCGCTAGGCATGCCGCTAGGGCGTATGCACCTAATATGCTAATCAGGTTTTGAAGCAGTGGCCTATCCAAAGTCCGGCTTGCGAAATGCGATAACCATACGGACGAATCGGGGACTTACACGAGTCCTTAAGCCCTTATATAAGCAGACAGGCTCGAGCGTACGGGGTCTTCCTTCCATCCGCCTGAAACCAAGCTGTACTCCAATAAAGTGTGATGCGAGAAGAATCTAGCGTGTGGTGATTCGTCATTCTGCTGGTCAGAAGCGGCTCGCCGCAGAAATGAAATGACACACTTCTTATTTTGAAGAAGAGATTTAAACCATCTTAGAACACATCTTTTCCCACAAAACAATAAACATTAATAAAACACCTAATTGTCTTATTGAAAATGGCAGGGAGAGGGTGGATATATGGCTGGCCTGGGTAGGAGTGGAATTCCACTTGGGTAGGGGTTTAGAATAGGAAATTGTCACCTAGGTAATAAGACACTCAGACAGAGATAACCAAGGGTTTACCAGCTAAAGGGTAATTCCAAAGAATCTATTCAACTGAGGAAATCCAAAGGGGAATATGAGTGCCAGGAACCTGGGATATGGAGACGATTCAAAACACATTCAACTGGAAGCAAATTGATGGGTGGAGGAAAACTGTGGTTCAGAGCAATAACCTTTTAGGGCTAGAATTTGTACATTGCTTTTATGAGATATTTGGTTCATAGTATATAGGAAGATGACTCTAACATAAAAGACTACCATAACATAAAGGGCAGACTAGAAAGGCACTGATTAGTACCTCTCAACATCTACCTCTACCTTGATCCATATTGATTTGTGAAAAAGAGACATTGTATCATAGGGGAGACAGGGAATGGATCTATTTTGGGCACTGCTACCCTGATTAATATTAAACTGACAGGAAAACAACCCAGGCTCTAGAAACATCACCACTGGAGCTCACCAATAGCAGACATTAGGGCACACCACCTGAGGACCAAGTTGAACCACACCAATGAAAATGCAGTACAAACTTGCTGGGGACCACAGATGCTGAAGCAGAATCACCTGGTATTTATTTACATGTTGTATCAATAGAGACAGCCTATCTAAAGGGTCCTCTTTGGTATATGATGTCAGTTACTGGGTTGCTGCTAAGGTTCATTCACATGGTTTGAGATCCTTTTGCCTTCCTAAGTCCTCCAGCTCATCACTGCTCACATCCCCACCAGTGACACTGCATCATCAAAGACAACTTCCTGCGGAGATGGGTGTTATGACCAAAAGGCTCTGTTATCTGTCTTAATTAGTGAGAAAAGAGAAAGGAAGCAGAAATAAGTACACATGCTGCTTATGTTCCATATTGTTACTCTTCCATTCTTTCTTCCACCTTTTAGTTTAAATCAGAAACTGTTCTCTTGGCCAATATGGGGTAGAGCTAGAAGTGTGCTTTTGATAGTGATATCCAGCTGAGATGAGTGTTTTGTGATGAAGGCCCTGAATCCATTCTGACCTAGTTTGAATGTCTGAAATAATGCTGGGCTATTCGCTGTGTAGGCACATGGGAGTCAATCTTGGAAAAGCAGTTCACTGAGGCAAGAGAGCTTGTTAGCTGAATGACAATTAGTTAGAAAAAGAAATGGTGAAGGATAATTTGCAGACAAGACATGCTAGGTGCTTGCTGATGATTGACAACCCAGCATTTGGTACAAATTTCCTTCTTATATAAGGCAGGGTATTTATAGGCTTTATATTTATGGGTAGCTGAAAAGCTACGTGACATAACATTCTTTATGTTCTGCTCTGATGATATTCAGGATATGCCAAATTAATATCATGAATGACCAGGTCAAACAGATAACCCGTGAATCTGAGAAGGTGTTACAAGACACTACCAACACTCATTCTCTTATAGATCCAACTAGTAGAAGATTCAACGCATGGCATGCGTTCTTCTTCTAGTCTATGGTTGCCCAAATGGGGAAAAATTGGCAAGGAAGAAAAAATGTCAACTTCAGTAACTTAGAAAAAGGTCTAGATTTCAAATTATCACAAAATCAGATGCCTATGGAAAGAACAACAGAAAATGACAGAAATCCCTTTGATTCATTTAATTAAGCAAGGTCTGCTTCTAATGGCTAGATGAGCTGAACTGGAGTGTGCAGCATTATCTAGCAAGGTGTGTGAGTCACTGTCACTTTGAGGGAAGACACCATTGCCCTCATAGGGGTAAAAACTATAGTTCTGCAGAATTTAAGATGGAGTATCACTGTCTACACTGCCTCAGAGGACTTTGTCATTTGGGTGGCCGTGTTGTGTATCAAAATGGCTCTTGTGGATACTGCATATGAGACTCTCATATGCTCTCACTGGTTCAGAAAACATCTTTGTGGAAAGTAGATGGTGGCCTCCCAAATATGTACACATCTTAACCCATAGAACCTGTGACTATGTTACCTCACATGGGAAAAGGGTCTTTGCAGATGTGATGAAGGTTATGGACTTTAAGTTGGGAGATTATCCTGGTGGGCTCATTCTAATCACATCAGTCCTTAAAAGCAAAGACTCATTCTAGCTGTGGTCAGCAATTGATACCATGAAGGGAGAAGGGAGATGAGATGTTGCTGGCTTTGAAGACAGAGAAGGGGGGCCATAAGCCAAGGAATGTGGGCAGCCTCTAAAGCTGGAAAAGGCAAGGGAACTGAGTCTCCCCTAGAGTTTCCAGAAAGGAATTCAGCCATGGGTCCCAATGAGACCCATGTCACATTTCTGACATTCTGAACTGTAAGATGACAAATTTGTGTTGCTTTAAGCCACTAAGCTCGTGGTCATTTGTTACAGCAGCAACAGGAATCTAATACAATCTACATACAGACAAATCTCCAATCCATGTTTCTAGTATTCTAGTTGTACCTACTCTTGTCACACTTTCTTCTTAATTAAAGAATATCAAGCTTTAGATATCTCTTAGTAATTTTTAACTTAAGCTGGATGATATAACCATACTGAGCCTGAGATATGAGGTCTCATGGTTCAGCCTGGCAAACAGGACAGGTAGCAACAGGCAGGAAGCTATCTCCTAACACCTCTCCCCATCCATATTTTGCTGTAGCACACTGGAAAAAGGCAAGTCTCAAATTCAAACAGACACCACTCTAAGTCCTGGCTCTGTTATTTATTTCCTGCCTTATATGAGTTATTTTATTTAATATTTGGGAGACTCAGTTTTGTCATCTACAAAAGTAAGTAATAATAACTACTAATCATGAAGATTAATTGAGATAACACAGGCAGAGTACATATCAGAGCGTCCTATACATACTGTTATACATAGTAGGTTGTTAACTATTACAAACAACAGAAGCTCTCTAGGATGAGGCAGAAGCTGGAGAAAATGACCTGGTGATGGAGTAGAGAATTAGAGACATATAGCCAGAAGGCAAGACGCAGTTTCTAAAAAGAACACTCTTTTCAAGTCACAATTGTTCCTATGCTTGGCATTGATCAATGGGCAGAATCGAAAGTGAGGGTCGTCATTAGGTAGCAATCCATAAAGTAGCACTAACACCAGAACACAAGGAGAAGGAGGGGTGCTTTCTTTAGGTAATTATGATGAAGGCAAGCCAGGAAAACTAGAAAGGAGGTGGAAGAGGTTTCCTGTGATGTGGAACGCACAGTCTATTAGAGCTGTGATTTGGGAGGCCTGGGGAGGGAGAGTAGATTTAGCAGTTCAGCGTCTGCATCTCATATTCCATACCCGTAACTAATGTTAAGCCTTCCATTGAATGGGGTGGGCAGAGCAGCCTCAATACCCTCTGCCTCAGTCAGGATCCTCTACATGGGACCATCTCTTCCCCAAGACTCCAAAGCAGAAGAAATAACAAAGAAACTGAAAATAATCATTTAAAATGTCTTCTTCTTTTCCTCCTTCTCATACTTTCCCTTTATTTGTCTCTCTCTCTCTGTAACTGACAAGAGTCAGATTCCTTGACTTTGAATGATGTTTTACACCATTCTATCTTTTGCTCTCATTATCCAATCTACCACCAAGCCATGTCCATTCAGCAGGCTGAATACCTTCCATCAGTCCTTTTCCAGAATTGATCCTGACTGGCCACCTTCTAAGGCAGCTTCCCGGAGCAGCTGTCATCTTGTCAGTAACTCCTTTAGGTCACTACTGTCTTTCATTCCTACAGTAGTTTTCTATCACACTTCCATAATGAAGCCAAAGGAGGCACACTAATCTACTGGGCCCATATTTATAAAAATGCTCCACTTCTTTTGTGAGTGCTCTATTGTACTTATGGAAGCCCTCACTCCATCCCAATTTTCCATTTCTGCTCCATGCAGCGTCCTCCAGATTATCCCAAGGAAGGCCTTTTGTTCTAATTTTTTTTCAAGTTCAAGTAACTCAACAATTCTCAAATAGTTCATAGTAATTGACAGATAATGTACAGTGCTCACCCTGGTTACCCACAGAACAGCGGTAGCTGTTGTATCCCTCCTTGAAATCAAACAAATTTTACAACAGGGAGGGGACTAAAACAAGAAGCTCATGTTACTACCCTAATTCTTGCTCAAAACAGTCTGATTCTATGTGAGAGTTCTACAATGAGACTCTCAGCTTCTGCTGAAGCCCATGGCTCACAAGCCTTGGCCCAGCACTCTGCATTCCACCACAGCTTATGAAGTTGTCTCTGGTGACCTCCATTTTGCTGCTCATCGAAAGCACTAACCATCACCAGTCCTTCTACTGAGAAGCTTAGGGACAGTGGCTCCCCTTCTTGAAGTCTCCCATGGGGATGTGGGCCTTCTGATGTCTTAACCTGAAAAAAGTATTTGACACTCCACAACACTCAAATGCCAAGGATGTCTCTGGCTGCACATTAATCTCACAAGGATCAAATAATGGGCATGGGTGTATTCTAAGTGTGCTTTAAAACTTTGGAATACATATGAATATTGTTTTGTCCCACTATAATTACTACTTTGAAATTCTAGGATAGATAAACTCCTGGGTACTGGTGCATAGACTAAGAAATCATTACATCAAAAGAAGGCTCTCAGTAGCTTCCCTTGTCCTGTCCATCCTCTACCTAAGGTGGCGCTCATTTTATGCTCTCTAATGCACTCTGTATCTGCAGATGAAAGTATAAAGAGGAAATAGAGAGGGCATAGTTTGAGAAATCTGAAATTCCCATTGGTTGAGTGGAAATCTAACCCATATTTTACACTTTAGGACGCTGAAAAGGAGGTAAAAAAACGTATGCAGTCACCTCTCCACACTGCGTCCCTCTTGATTTTGCCAATGAGAACCTGAACTTTCTAGTTAAGCATTCTTTTAATTTGATGTTTACAAAAAGTTAGAGCAAGATATGTTTCCAGACAATGTAAATCATTAATCATTTGCTACTGTATCTCTATACAATACTTTTTCCAACTGGTCCTCTGGCCCTAAACTGAACTCCAAACAAATGAAAATCAAAGGCCAACTCTGTTGTCTGTGTACTGGATAGTTGTTCTCTTCATCAATTCATTGAGTTAGTAGTTCAAACAACTAACACCACATGACTGCCAACTATGTGCCAGGCATTGTGTTAAGCATTAGAGCAGGGGATCCAGCCAAAGAGGATGATGTTTGGGATTTATTATTCCAAGTTTCTCCCCCATGCATAGGGTTGTCCATTGGGTGCACTCAAGTCTGAGAGGCACTGACTGATAGGAAGAAAGAGATTCCAAAATATCTGGGGGAATAAAGTTAGAGGTGGAAAATTTGACCAATTTCTTTTTTTTTAATTTTGTGAGGTCTCTTGGGAATCATTCTGGGTGGAGTAGTTACAAGATGTGTAAAGTTTAGAACTGGAGATCATATTGCCTTTTTATGATACAGATTGCTAAAGGTCAAATTAAACAAAAAGAAAATTAAACTTCTATGTGATGTCATAGTTCAGCTCGGGAGACAGTGCCTAGTTCATTCGAGTCAAAAGTGATAGGATTATGCTTTGAAGAACTTCACTAGAAAAGAAAAACAGTAGTAGGTCATGAGGGATTTACTTTGTAATAAATTCGCCACCTGTCTGTCTATTCAAGCTACCCTGAATAATAATTCAAAACCAATTTATATAATTAATGCCACCAGAGGTCATTCCACTAAATAAAGTTCAAAAATCTAATAAGCTGTCTTAGGTATTCGGTTTCTTAAGTAACACGTAAATTATAAAATCTCCGCATCTTAAATAGGTCTTAGTGATGACTGAGAATTGTATGAATGATTCTATTCAAGAGTTTGTGACCTACAACACTGGAGAGAGATAATGGATAAATATGGATTTGAGGGGAGGCTTCACTATTTAAAAAATCCAAAGTACATTGTTTATTCTCTCAGTGCTTAGAATTCTAAGAACTGTCATCTCTAGGAAGTTCTGGGTGAACAAGTATGTTCTCCAGAAGTTAATTTTTATTTTTGTTATATAGTATCAAAAATATGTTTTTCATTTAACAACAAGCAAAGAACATGCATAAGTCTGGGTTCCAAAGTCAGGAGCAAAAGCTTATTTATTCCATAACATTAACTGGAATATATACAATTTCAATATATACAATTTTATAATTTTCTTTTTTTTTTTTGCCAATATATTCTACATTGTGAATGTGGTGAATAAGGGCATGGACATTGTATTCACACCACTCCAGGCTCCAATCTCACGTGTGATCCTAAGTGTCACAGCGATCCAGAGCAAGTTGCATCCCAACAATATCTACCTTACAGGACTGCTGGGAGAATTCAAAGCAATAGTGAACACAAAGCATTTAGCACATTGCATGATGCATAAAAAGTAATCCATAATTGATGGTGGTAGCTGATATTATTTTAGTATCTACTATCACACAGTTTCCCTAGCAATAATCCAGGGAGCGCAAACTATTTTGATGATCATAAGAAGGCTCTCACCTCAAGCAGTGGTCAGAGCTCAGACTCCTGTTGCAGTGATGTCAAGAAGTCTGGTGCCTTCCTTAAGTGACAGTTCATTCATGAGCGCCTTTTGTTAGTTAGGGATTCTTCCCTCAGGGTTTTCTACTGAACAGTGGCATGACTTTATGAAAATATATCAACATCAGTGATAATGTTGGTAATGAAAATCATAATAAAAATAAAATACACCATTTGCTGCATACCTATCCTGTGTCAGATGTTTTACAATGTACTTTACACACGCTCTACCTCATTTTATCCTTGCAGCACAGAAGACTTGACTTCCTTCAAGTCCATTTATCATAAAGGCTGTGTTTGATTCCTAATAAAATAGCAGCCTTATAATTCTCTCTTGCTCCCTTATCCTGACTTATTTTTGTCATGGTGCTCGTCATCTCCAGATACTATACAACATATTTGCTGGTGGCCTTTAGTGTCTTCTTCAACTAGATGGGGGCTCCATGACAGTAGTTAATGTGCTTGTTCAGTGCTGTACTCCCAGTCCTGGAACAGTACCCGTCGCGTGTAGACAGTCAATAAGTGTTGAATGAATGAATGAGTCATCCTATGAGGTAAGGTTTTATTAGTCATATTTGGGGAGTGTCAAACTGAAACTCAAATAAATCAAGCAAATTCTACGGTGTCCCTCCTCCCGACTGAGCTGGTTACGTGATATGGCCAACAATTTAACTCAAGTCTAACTCCAAAGCAGAGTGCACTCCATTAATTC
Source organism: Neophocaena asiaeorientalis asiaeorientalis (assembly GCF_003031525.2). NCBI lineage: Eukaryota > Metazoa > Chordata > Mammalia > Artiodactyla > Phocoenidae > Neophocaena > Neophocaena asiaeorientalis. The sequence continues at coordinate 79,797 of NW_020174065.1, read as the reverse complement.
TGGCCCAAAATGGCACTCATTCAAAGTCCTACTGTAGATCAGGATTACTGTACTATCAAAATACCCATCTTTTAAAATATATTCTAAGCTCACATCATAAGTTCAAATTGAAATGACAACAGTGCATGAACAGAAATGACTCCCAAAGCAAATACAGATATATTTCCTGAGCTTCTATTATGTAACATCATATAAGAAATGAGATTTCTTAATTTCACTCAATATTATGTACATGTGAGCATCTTGCTTTCAACGAAGTAAAATAAGAACAGACCAAAAGGGTACCTTTGAATTTCCCAGTGTCATGTATGTGCACGATTTTTTTTAGCCAAAACACTCCTGCTCTAGAGCACTATTTTTCTAGACAAAATGCAATTTATACCACCAAGTAAGGCAAACTGATTATTTCTCCCAAGTAATTATCTCCCTAGAAACTGCTACCAAGAAGATAAACATGAAATCATTGCCTCTTCTCCAGTTGTTTGCTTCTATGTGATTCTTGGGCTTCTATTTGGCTCTGCATGGAATTTTCACGTAGAACACAACAGAGATGCTACAGAACAGTTTCCTAATGCTGTTTTGTTTCCTGTGACATAGGAGGCCTCCTTTGTTAAGAGGTTGAAAATAATAACACAGCATTTCCCCAAGTATTTCTGAAGGGCACTGGTTGTATGAAATGCTTCACAAAAACTCAAACAAGAATAGGAGTGGGGAGCAGGGACAGTGCTTTGATCTGACCTAAGGCAATCTCATCTTGCGCAACTAGTATGTTCTTTTCTTGTAGATATCCATAACTGCTATTGGCTGGAGGTGGAGAGGGGTTAGCCTCCTCCTCTAGGAGTTTTACTGCTAAATTGTAATGTGAGCAAATCTCAAAGCAAATTCTCCTTTAGACATTTATTAACAAGCAATCACAGAACATCCAGTCAACCCTATGAAGTCAAAAATCTCTTTTAAAGTGATCCAACATCATTTTGCATAAAAATTTCACCCAAGGCAAATATAATATTAGAGAAAGAATTCAGCTAATTAGGCTAGTAGGAGCCAGGCAATCAAGAAGTTTCCAGAATTAGGAATCGAATTTAGAACACTATTTCTCACATTAAAGGATGAAGATTTACTAGATTTGTATACCCTGTTCATGCAAGGGTAGGGAGTGTCTCTATGATATTTTAACCAGTACACACATGGGAAAATCACTAATTACACCAATGAAAACTGTAACATTCTGCTGTTAATGCTAATTAACAAATCCTTCTAACAGCCCATTCTAACAACAGTATGTGAAATAGCAAATCCTCCAGTATAGCTCTGAGGAAAGAGAGCCAAAGTGCTTGCAGGGACCTCCTTTGGAAATTATTACCATAAGGGCAACTCACCACCGCTAGAGTTTAGCGTAAACTAGGTAATACTGAAGGCCTGTCATGTTGTCAAAGCTGACAAATTATATTTTAAAGTAAATTACAGACATTCTAACAGGTGGAGAGGTCAAATACATTTGAGGAGCAATGCATACTTTACCCTTCTTCTTGAAGATTCCTAAAGCACAGTAATCTATGAAAGACTCTGTGAGGGGCTTCCCTGGTGGCACAGTGGTTGGGAGTCCGCCTGCCGATGTAGGGGACACGGGTTCGTGCCGCGGGGCGGCTGGGCCCGTGAGCCATGGCTGCTGAGCCTGCGCGTCCGGAGCCTGTGCTCCTCAACGGGAGAGGCCACAACGGTGAGAGGCCCGCGTACACCAAAAAAATAAAAAGACTCTCGATATCACACAGTAAAGAGACTTGCTTAACTTTGTTCAACTCTAAGAACTCTCAAACTTATGTGATAAGAAAACAATAGTTCAGCTTAACACTCTTAATATTTTAAGGAATAGCTCCTGTAGTATGGTCCTTAGACCAGCAGCATCAGCATTACCTGAAAACTTGTTAGTAACCTAAACTCTTCAGTCCCACCCCAGATTCACTGAATTAGAAGCTCTATGTGTGGAGCCCACAAATCTGTGTTTTAACAAGTCCTTCAGGTGATTCTCATGCATGCATACTAAAGTATGAGAACCAGTATCCCGAAGAACACAATTTAGGGATCTTACTATACAGGCTTGACCTAGAAGAGTAACTTCTTCATTTATCCCGATCAATTTTTCTCTAATGGGAGATCTATTCCATAGCCTATTTGACTTGTAACTCCTAATTTATTCCTTGTAATCTTATTTATGTTTAACAGTCTTATTTTTTGGCAGGTGGGTATAGACATGTCTGTAGTGGAATTTGTAATTTCCTTCTGGCCTGCAGTCCAAGACAATAAGACAGGAAAAGAGGTCACAATCTAATTAACTTTCTAATTAAGGGAACATGGCCGCTTTCTAATCACAGTTACAAAGAATAAAATGTAGCCCATAATTAGAAAGTTACTCTGCTCTATTTAAAATTTGCATTGTGTCAGCTATTCCATCATCATATTGTTGTTTAACATTTATTCTGAAATGCAAAATCTATTTTCAAAGTGCCTTGGAAGAGGTTTTATTTACCTCTCACATTGAAATTGCAAAATAGATCAGCATTTCACAGGCTGATGAGATGCAGAAAGTTTATGGCATTCACACTATATATATCTTTAACAGAGTTGGGATTTGAGTTCATGGTCCTTGGTAACTACTACATTTTTTTTTAACCCTCAGTTCAGTGGGTAACATTACTTCTCTTACTATTTTTTTCCCCTCTGGCTTTTTCCTTCTTGTTTTGGAGAATGCCAAAACTGTTTTCAGTATCCGTATGTAACCATGGCAATCACCTGGATACACATCTGCCTTAAACAGCACTAAGCTATTAGAAATCAGTTCTCCAGAGAGTCTAGCTGAATACAACGGATCCGTCACAGCACTGAGTCTCTCATTTTGATCTCACCAACCATGGGCAAACATGCAGCCAACAATAAATGTCTACCAGTAGATAGTGTTTCTAACATGCTCTACTGTTTCTGCGTCTTAAGAAACCATTTGTGCTTCCAATAAGATGCAAAGATGCTTTATGAAAGAAAAAAATAATAAAATGAAAATTAGACTGCCTTTTTGTTTTACAACACAAAGTTGAAATTAAATGTGTCATTTTTCACCAAAATATTGTTTCCCATTACTGAAGAGAAGCGATGGGCCTGAGGGTCTCATGCATTACAAATCTCATGTGCTTTAGATAGCTAGTAAATCACTGGCGCTTTGCCTATAGTACTTTCTGCCAAGCTCAGCGTTTATTGCTTACAGCTGAATACAGCCACCTAAATCATCCATCACATTTTTTATAACCAACTGTAGCTTTCCTTCTTATACACCAAGGAGCTGGCGCATTTTAAGAATGAGAATGAGTGAGAGGTGTCTTTACATGCTCAAAGGGACTATGGAAGCAATAAACAGTACATGAATTTTATAAGGGAGGAAAAATATAATACATTTACTGATATCAGGAGCTAAGAGCTTCTGAAATCATCCATCCGAGTACCAACCTCACAGCTGACTTTTCATATTACCATCTTCCCAAATGCTTAGATCATTTAATATGTGTTACAGTGAGTGTATGTTTATTAGTGAACCAAGACTGACCATTTTAGATGCAGGCTAGAAGAAGAAATATCACATCAGGGATTTAACAGCTAGGAAAACTTTTTCCTCCTCACTATAACTCTTCAGTTTTAGCTCAAAATGCTATTATTGCAAATGGTAATTTTTGAGATCACTGAATCCAAACCTCTCATTTTTAGTGGTAAATATATGAGGGCCTCTTGGCTTATTCTGGCTGCTATATTCCTACCAATCTTAGCAGAATTGGCTGGTTAGGTAACACTGGCTGAAGGTGATGTATCTACTTCCTCTCAACTTCTTTGTTAAAGTATTCCCTGCCATCTCTCTTCCAGATCTCTTGGGGCATGGGTATCCACTGTGACCTTATGTTAGAATTGCCTTGGGAGTTTATTAAAATACAGATGCCTGGGTTCTATCCCCAGATATTTGGATCTAATTTCTCCAAATCTGGGGTCGAGGTCAAGAACAGGGATTTTTTAAAAGCTCTCATGGATGATTCAAATACTGAGAACCTCTTGCTAAAATGAAGAAAAAGCAGAGGAACAAAGGGAACAAAATCCCTTCATTCTACAGTATTTCTTGTCCTTGTTTGCTCCTCAAGTCCTCAATATTTGGGCATAACATTCCTTTTTATTCACTTGGAGGAATAGTACTTTCCAGAGGTCATTTCCATCCATTGCCACTTAAGAAGTGCGCATTACATCCACATTAATGCTTAAGCTCTCTAGGAACTTTTAATCAAGTGCTACTCTGGAAAAGCTTTAACCTTTCTTCTTAAAGACTTTATTTTTTTAGAGAAGTTTTAGAGTCAAAGCAAAATTGAGAGGAAGGTACAGAGTTTTCCCACATACCCCTAGCCCCCATACAAAAGCTTTCATCTTCAACCACAGTTCATTACTTTCTCCTCTTCCTACTCTTCTTCATTATCTTTTCTTCTACAATATTTTTTTTGGTACAGGAATTTAGAAAAGGTTTTCAAAAGAGATTTCCAAAGGCAAGTTAAAGAAAGAGGGGCTAAAATGAGACTTGGTGACTTTGTGCACGCCATGTCACTTAACTCTCTGTGACCAATTTGTACAACCTACATCATATGCAGCTAGAGTATTATAGTTAGTTATATGTTTTATTTACACTATTAAACTATAAACTCTTTTGGAGTAAGAACAATGCATTGTGACTTGTATTGCTCTACACATCATTCTTCTAGGTAGGTTCTTAAGTGATACCTACTGTAAGGTTGATTTGATATAGAATGATATGTTTACTAGTTTTTGTGAGGTATCTTCAGTCATAATTGATAAATAGTTCTCAATATATTATAATAATTATATATTTCATACAAGCAAAGCTTTCCAGTTTTCTTTGTTAGAACTCTAGTTCAGAAAATAGCATCAGTATTGAGATTTCCACCTCTCAGGCCATTTATCAGTCCTCCCCCCTCACATACTGATACTCCCATTTATGCTCATTTTTAGAAAAGGTATTTTATTAAACCACCAAAGCTATTTAAAAAGTAAATCAAATGATAAAAAGAATTACACAGCATGATGAAGTGGGATTTATAAAAGGTATGCAAAGCTGGTTCAACATTCAAGAATCAATTAATGTAATCCATCATATCAACAGGCTAAAAAAGAAAAATCATGTGATCATGGAATAGATGCAGAAAAAGCATTTGACAAAATTCAATAACCGTTTAGGTTAAAAACACCCAGTAAACTAGGAATTAAGGGGAACTTCCTCAATTTGATAGAGAATATCCACAAAAACCTACAGATATCATCATACTTGATGGTGTGAAACTCAAAGCTTTCCCACTAAGATCAGAAACGAGACAAGGATATCTCCTCTCGCCACTGCTTTTCGGCATGGTAGTGGAAGTCCTAGCTATTGCAATAGCTAGGAAAGAAATCAAAGGTATACGTATTTGGAAGAAAGAAACAAAACAGTCTTTGTTCACAGATGACATGATTTTCTATGTAGAAAATCTGAAAGAACTGACAAAAAACTCCTGGAACTAATAAGAGATTATAGCCAGGCTACAAGATACAAGGCTAATGCAAAAAAGCCCACTGATTTTGTATATGCTAGTAGTGAACAAGTGGAATCTAAAATAAAAAACACATTACCATTTACATCAGCACCTCCCAAAAGCAAATACTTAGGTATAAATGTAACCAAAATAGGCAGGAGACCCACATGAGGAAAACTACAACTCTAATGAAAGAAATCAAATAATTAAATAAATGGAGAGATGTTCCATGCTTATGGATATGAAGACTCAATACTGTCAAGATGTCAGCTCTTCACAACTTTATCTACAGATTCAGTGCAATCCCTTTAAGCAAGTTATTTTGTGGATATCAACAAAGTGATTCTAATGTTTCTATATGTAGAGGCAAAAGACGCAGATTAGCCAACACAATATTGAAGGAGAAGAACAAAGTTGGAGGACTGATATTACCCAAGATCAAGATGTACTGTAAAGCTACAGTAATCCAAGACAGTGTGATACTGGGGAAAGAACAGGCAAATAGATCAATGGAACATAATAGAGAGCCTGGAAATAGAGCCACATAAATATAGTCAACTGAGCTTTGACAAAGGAGCAAAGGCAATATAATGGAGCAAAGACAGTCTTTTCAACAAATGGTGCTGTAACAATTGGACATCTGCATGCAAAAAAATGAATCTAGACACAGACTTTACACCCTTCACAAAAATTAACTCAAAGTGGATCGTAGACTTAAATGTAAGACACAAAACTATAAAACTCCTAGAAGATAACATATGTAAAAATGTAAATGATTTGGGTTTGGCAATTGACATTTTAGATATAACATCAGAGGTACAATCCATGAAAGAAGAAATTAATGAGATGGACTTCATTAAAATCAATAATTTCTGTTCTGACACTGTCAATATAATGAAAAGACAAGCCACAGACTGGGAGAAAATATACATTTTATAAAGGGCTGTTTTCCAAAATATTCAAAGAACTCTTAAACCTCAATGATAAGAAAACAAACAATTCTGTTAAAAAATAGGTCAAAGAACCTTAACAGACACCTCACCAAAGAAAATATCAATATATAGATGGTATATAAGCAGATGAAAAGATGTTCCACAACATATGTCATAAGGGAAATGCAAATTAAACAACACTTTGATGCTATCACACACTAATGAAATGGCCAAATTCCAGAACACTGACAACATCAAGTGCTGGTGAGGATGTAGAGGTAACAAGAACACTCATTCATTGCTGGTGGGAATGCAAAATGGTAACAACTTTGAAAGACACTTTGGAAGTTTCCTACAAAACTAAATATATTCTTACATGTGATTCAGCAGTCCCTCTCTTTAGTATTTATCCAAAGGAGTTATAAATTTATGCCCAAACAAGATCCTATACATGAATGTTTATAGTAGCCTTATTCATAATTCCCTGAACTTGGAAGCAACCAAGATGCTCTTCAGTAGGTAAATAGATAAATGGTGGTACACCCAGACAATAGAATATTATTCAGCACTAAAAAGAAATGAGCTATCAAAAGATGAAAAAATGTGGAGGGAACTTAAATGCATATTACTAAGTGAAAGAAGCTAATCTGAAAAGGCTATATATACTGTATGATTCCAACTATATGACATTCTGGAGAAGAAAGAACTGTGGAGATAATAAAAAGATCAGTGGTTGCCAGGGGTTAGGTGGAAGAAGGGATGAATTGGCGGAGCACAGAGGACTTTTAGCACAGTGAAATTACTCTGTATGATACTATCATGGTGATACATGTCATTATACTTTCGTCAAAAAATGTACAACACCATGAGTGAAACTAATGTAACCTATGTACTTTGGGTTATTATTATGTGTTAGTATAGGTTCATTGATTGTAACAAGTATATCACTTTGTTAGGGGATGCTGATAATGGGGGAGGCTACCATGTGAGGGGGCAGGGGCTAATGGGAACTCTGTACTTTCTGTCCACTTTTGCTGTGAACCTAAAACTTCTCTAAAAAATTAAAGTTTTTTTGTTTTGTTTTGTTTGTTTTTTTGCGGTACGCGGGCCTCTCACTGTTGTGGCCTCTCCCGTTGCGGAGCACAGGCTCCGGACGCACAGGCTCAGCGGCCATGGCTCACGGGCCCAGCCGCTCTGCAGCATGTGGGATCTTCCCGGACCGGGGCACGAAACTGTGTCCCCTGCATCGGCAGGCGGACTCAACCACGGCGCCACCAGGGAAGCCCCAAAGTACTTTTTAAAGTGCATCAAATGTATTTTATTTTTAAATATAAATTTTAGAAGATATTAAGTGGCACTTTGATTTCTTTTTGAAGATCTTTCCTATGTAAACATTTATTTAATCCAGCAATTAGCATTTTACCAATAGAGTTTTATAGTAAAAACCAATGGCAATTGGACTGTGTATGGTGTATCTTTACCTCTTTTAGAATAACTGTTCAAAATTGTTTTAAAAGGACAAGTGTTTTATCTCAATTTTAACATGTGTAATAAAAATCAATATAGGAAATCATTTATGTGGAAATTATTTTTATACAAGCCTGTATGAAAATCATTCATGTTATCACGGCATCAGTGTCTAAATGTTTCTCATGCTGTTCTCAGGTGAAAGGGGAAAGATCACATTCAGAGGTCTTATAGGAGAAGGACTTTGGGTAAACTGTGGTGAACTCCATTGCAAGTGCAGAAAAGATGGGTAGGAAGAAATAGTTGTAAGAAATCCTTAGCTAAAAGAGAAAGAAAAGACTTGGCGGTGAACTGGCCATGGGGAAGCAAGAGAAAGGGAGGGATCAGAGATGAATTCCAAAGTTCTAACTTAGGCGACTGTATGGTGTCACCAACTGAGAAAGAAAGCACTGGAAGAAGAGGGACAGTTGAGTCTGTGACCCTTGTGGCACCTTCAGGTTGAGATGGCAGTGGAGAGTAGATGTGTGGGCTGGAGGTGGAGTTTAGAGAGCCATCGGTACATAGTTGATAGTCAAAACCATTCTGGGATGACACTGTCCAGAGAGAATTTAAAAAGGGGAGAGGACAGGAGACCAAGGCTTGGGTAGCTCCAAGAGGTGAGTGGCGATTGTCTGGTTAGAGTAACACAGATGTACAAGGAACAAAGGCAGCTATTTCATGGTAACTTATAAAAGGAAAGAACTTTGGGAAGGATAGAGTGACTCATAGTGTCAAATGCAGCAGAGGAGGTAATGTGATTAGGGTGAAAAATATCTCCCCAGGAGTGAGACCTTTTCAATTGAATTTTGATGGGTGGATTCAGACAGCTCTGGATTGATGATCAAGTGTGATGTCATGCAGGTCTGGGACTAGGATGAGTCAAACAAGGCACCTAGGGAACAAAATTTAAGAAAACACTCACTCTCAGGGTCCTGCAAGTCTGGAGAGAAGAGTAGGCAGATAAAAGCCCATTGGCCAGATGCCCAGGCAATGGTCAAACTCCAGGTTAAGTAGTTAGCACTGGGGAGATCTGGAGGCACACAGATTTTAGGGACTAATTCATGGTGGGGAGTGGCTGTTGTTCCAGGACAAGATGTCCAAGATCAAGGTTACAAGTGGAACAAAAGACTAACTGACTTAGGGCAACAGATTCCAGATGGCCATCTTACGTTACAGTGAACCATATGAAGTTGCCAGCATTTCAGACCTACAGAGTGGCAATTTCATGTGTTTCAGTGCAATAAATCTTTTTTCTCAGCCAAGGTACATATGGTCCCTGGATCTGAACAGAGTCCCAATTGAAAAATAAGGGTTCTGAGGTACTAGCTGTGAATGTGAATGCTTGATAATCAAGCAACTCTTATCATGTGCAAAACACTTTGTGGCATATTGTGTGCCCTTTTCATCCACATGACCCTAGCAGCATCTTTTCTAACTAGATTGAAGTTCTTCTTGTAGAAGGGTGTTTCTGGTACTCCTCCTAGATTCAAAGCGTTACAAAGCCACATTTGGAGCACCAGTAGGTATACAATCAATTCTTTTTTTTTTTTTAAACCACACATTTGTTTATTTATTTATTTTTGGCTGTGTTGGGTCTTTGTTTCTGTGCGAGGGCTTTCTCTAGTTGTGGCAAGCGGGGGCCACTCTTCATCGCAGTGTGTGGGCCTCTATCGCGGCCTCTCTTGTTGCGGAGCACAGGCTCCAGACGCGCAGGCTCAGTAGTTGTGGCTCACGGGCTTAGTTGCTCCGCGGCATGTGGGATCTTCCCAGACCAGGGCTCGAACCCGTGTCCCCTGCATTGGCAGGCAGATTCTCAACCACTGCACCACCAGGGAAGCCCCGATCGATTCTTGATAGATGGAAGATGAAGGAGGCATAAGAAGGTATTCTCCATACCTAAAAGTTAGATATTCCTTGAAAGGGAGCAACCATCTTTAGTTTCACATTGATGACACTTTATTTTAGCAGTGGCTTGAATATAATATGATAGCTAGCTAGCTAGCTAAAGATAGGTGAATGGATAAATATAAATAAGGATATAGACATAAAGATTTGGCTCACTTTGTTACTTTTCCGCATTTCTTTTCGTGTTTTCAGTAGGTTTTAAACCTTTGAGGAAGTTTCTCCCTTGCACCATTTGAAATCTGAAAGGTAGTTTAAATTTAGACATACTTATTTTATTAAAACTCATTGCTTTTCTTATCAGTGAACACATGTTATGCAATTTTTCCGGCAAAACTATTTCAAGTGAAGCTGAGAGGGGCTCCAGATTTAAGTACTCAATTCATTTCCTCTTTGCATAAAAATATCTTATTGCAGAGATAGGTTTCTAATTTCCAGCTGTGGTTTTCAAGTCTTTTCTCAATGATTTATATGTTTGCATTGGGCCAAGCAAGCAATTTATATTAGTTCAAGTGGCACTACTGGGATGCATTGGTAAATGCTGTTAAAAGAAGAATTATATAGAATAATAAATATAATGCAACATATATGAATTTTTAGATGCTTATGTCTGTGATTACATAATTCACACATTCACAAATTATGCATCTTGATAAACTACAAGACACCTAGGGCTGTTCTAGTAGCAATTTACAATCTTTTAGGTACAGTGGAGAAATAGAGAGGAATGTGAGTCTTCTACTGATTCCCTGGATACCGGACTTCAGCTGAGGTCTGCAATTCCTTACTTGTAATTCGGAATTCCTAGAAGCTCTAAAAACTGAAAGCTGCTTTTCAGTAACATAACTCATTTGGTGGCAGAAATTTCCTTGAAACTGCTTAAGGCTATTTATGATCTTTATTTATCACACTTAGTGTGAATATTCATATGTTTTGCTTCAGAAATAGTACTGATTATGGGGTACTGCCCCTGAACTCTCTTGGGATGGAATGTCATATCTAATCCAGATACACCACATTATCTTACTACATTCTAAATAATTTTGACTTCTGAACCACATCTTGTCCCAGACCCTCCTGAGAAGCTGATGGTCTTCAACACTGCCCCTTTCCCTCAGTGAAGTACTTTTAGGAGGTCTGAAGAGTTACCAGAACATCAGAGACTCTGGGCTCTATCTCAAGACTCAAGAGAAAGGATTCAAGGGAGTACTTGAGTGTGTTGACTAGTATTTTCTAAAAACAAATCTAGGGCACTTGAATATATATACTTCTGTTGTTTCTGTTTTTCCAGCTTTATTGATATATTACTGTCATATAACATTGTGTAAGTTTATTTATTTTTTATGAATTTATTTGTTTATTTATTTGGCTGTGTTGCGTCTTTGTTGCTGCGTGTGGGCTTTCTCTAGTTGCTCTCTATTTGCGGCGAGCGGGCTTCTCACTGTGGTGGCTTCTCTTGTTGCGGAGCACAAGGCTCTAGGCACGTGGGCTTCAGCGGTTGTGACTCGCGGGCTGTGGAGAGCAGGCTCAGTAGTTGTGGCACACGGGCTTAGTTGCTCCACAGCATGTGGGATCTTCCTGGACCAGGGCTTGAACCCGTGCCTCCTGCTTTGGCAAGCGGATTCTTAACCACTGCGCCACCAGGGAAGTCCCAACATTGTGCAGGTTTAAGTGTACAACATGATGATTTGACATATGATTATATTGTAAAATGATCCCCAATATAATGTTAGCTAAAACATCTACCCCATCACATAATTACCATTTTTTGTGGTGATAACTTTTAAGATAACTAAATAAAAGATAACTCTCTCAAGAACTTTCAAGTGTATTTAAAGACATATTTAAAGATATAATAAGTCCAAATATGGGCAGAAGACCTAAATAGACATTTCTCCAAAGAAGATAAAGATTGCTAACAAACACATGAAAGAATGCTCAACATCAATAATCATTAAAGATGTGCATGATATGGGAACATATGTATATGTATAGCTGATTCACTTTGTCATAAAGCAGAAACTAACACACCATTGTAAAGCAATTATACTCCAGAAAAAAAAGATATAAGAATTAATCAACCAATCCCTCTCCCATCCCATGTATATATGAGCATACATGTTAGGTGCCGTAGTTGTGGGTGTACACATACACGAACATACTATCTATACTTAGGCAGGTGAATTCTAGTAGATGCTTACTGTTTGTCTCATTAAAAATTAATGGGTAATGAATCTCCTCCTATACTGACATGAAAGGACACCTTTCTCACAGAGAGAAATTTGCTAGGTGGCAATCCCTGTACTAATACTGTCTTCCTGATTCAATGGTTTGAGTAACAGTCCCCAAATTCCTCTTTCTATTTCTACACTGTGCGTGGTGAAGAGTCTATTTAAATTGTGTTTCAGAAATAGCCAATCGGTGTCCTATAGTCTACGAAGACATGTTTTTTAAAAAAGAGGTATACAACCACCGACACAAAATAAATAGGTGCTGTAAAGAAGTAATACCTCTTATTTTTAATAAAAGTTACCACCATTTATTGCTTGATTACTCTGTGCCAAGCATTGTGCTAATGTTTTATACATACCATTACTTTAATCATTACTATAATACCAAGAAAGTGTATTTCCATCAGATAAGTCAGAAAATTAATCTAATGGTAGGGAAGTAAGTCACTGGCTCAAAGTCACAGTGAGTAAGAATGGAAAGTTGGGATTCAAGTGAGCCACCTTATTTCAGAACCTGATCAGCCCACAGTCCTGCCTTTGGGTGGCTTGCCAATTCTAATGACCAGGTGGAATAATATTCTTCCAGTATTTCTGCACTTTGAGCTGCACCAAGAATGAAGTGAAATAAACATATATATCATATGAAACATTTATTCTTTTTTATGCTTCAAATAAATACTATTTTATTTGTCAATTATACCTCAATAAGTTAACATGAAAAGAAAATAACACCATATACCAATAAAATAAGAAGTCATTAAAGTGAAACATTTATTCTTAAAGTGGTTCTTACCTCGTCAACACCTTCCCTACTTCATCTTAGAAAGCCCCTGTCTCCAAGAGGTAAATGCACTCTGGTCTGTTCACTCCACCTCCATGCCTCTCAGTATGTGTTACTCGACGACAGCATACAGTAAAAGCCAGAAGGAAGTCTTTGATCATGTCACATTCTTTTCCCTGTTGTAAGCTGCTCAAGCCAGTGAAAGGGCCCGAACAGTATGTGAACAGAGTCTTTTTCCTGGAAGTGTAAGACGGCTGTCACTAACTACAGAAACGTTTCAGGGGCAATTTATGTGAAGGCAGTGAGTCATTTTTTATACCTCAAAAATTTGGAAGGAGGATGAGAGAAGACTCAGATAAAAAGTCATTCTAGTTCTGTGAAAAATGCCATTGGTAGTTTGATAGGGATTGCACTGAATCTGTAGATTGCTTTAGGTAGTACAGTCATTTTCACAACGTTGATTCTTCCAATCCAAGAACATGGTATATCTTTCCGTCTGTTTGTATCCTCTTCGATTTCTTTCATCAGTGTCTTATATAGTTTTCTGCATACAGGTCTTCTGCCTCCTTAGGTAGGTTTATTCCTAGGTACTTTACTCTTTTTGTTGCAATGGTAAATGGGAGTGTTTTCTTCATTTCTCTGTCAGATTTTTCATCGTTAGTGTATAGGAATGCAAGAGATTTCTGTGTATTAATTCTGTATCCTGCTACTTTACCAAATTCATTGATTAGCTCTAGTAGTTTTCTGGTGGCATCTTTAGGATTTTCTATGGCTCGAGGACACGGGGGTGGGGCGGTAGGGGAAGCTGGGACGAAGTGAGAGAGTAGCGTTGACATATATACACTACCAAATGTGAAATGGATGGCTAGTGGGAAGCTGCTACATAGCACAGGGAGATCAGCTTGATGCTTTGTGACCACCTAGAGGGGTGAGATAGGGAGGGTGGGAGGGAGGCTCAAGAGGGAGGGGATATGGGGATATATGTATACATACAGCTGATTCACTTTTTTGTACGGCAGAAACTAACACAACATTGTAAAGCAACTATACTCCAATAAAGATATTAAAAAAAGTCATAAGTTAGATATAGTGAGATTCCTTTCCATCATTTACATGACACAGATAAAAAGAAAATAAGTTATTCATGTGTAATTAGTTAAAAATAATGAATTAAAAACAATCTTGTCATTTAATAGTTCAAACTATCTTCTGATTAACTATTGATTTCTCAGCAATTAAAATACCATAAAAAGATAGCACTTCTGAGTGAAATTACATAATAGAAAATGGCATACAACCAGGCACTCCAGAGCTGAACAGAGTTCAGCTGCCAAAAGTTCAGAAATTAAAGGCTCTATATTAATTTTGCATGTCTCCTTTTACTAGGAATAGACTTTGAGGAACGAATGGTTAAATATGAATCAGCAGTTGATGACTGGTTATAGTCAAGTCGCTCCTAACATGATTAATCATTAAATGTTATGCTATTGCCTTAATCATTATCTTTTAATTGTCCTGGCTTTTCAAATTCAGGTGTCACCCAGAAAAGTAAAGAAAAATACACCAGGTAACTTAATCACTTCTGGTTACAATTTGGAATACTGTTTCTGTTTGTTTGTTTAGATTTTTAAAAGCCATAAGAGAACTGGCAGGTCAGGTCTTTCACATGTACTCCTTGCAGTCTTTAAATAGGGTCCATGCCGTCATTTTTCTCTTAATGTGCCTGGGGCTGCTCTCACTCTAGAATGTAGCTCTTCAGCTGTGCAGAGCAGCCTCTTCCCCATTCCCCTTGGCAAAACCCCATGTGCCCTAGGAGGTCCAGCTCAAAAGCCACCCTGTTCTCACATTCAGATGTATGATGGCTTCATTTTCTGGAAAGGTCTGTCTTATATGATTTCTTAATTCTGTACCATAATAATTTCTGCCTTTCGCTGTTGTTGTTGTTATTGCTTGAACCTTTCTCTAAGCTTCTGTAGAGGACTGTCCTGCTCATTTCTGTTTCCTCCTGAGAGTTTTCTTGCTCTTGAGGAGCTTAGTAAGTCATTGCTAAATTGAATGGGAAAAACTGTCACCTTTTGAAAATTAAAGCTAATAAGCATTAAGCTGAAACAGAGATGGTTATTCACTAGAAAAATGGTTTATGTAAAAGGTGCCTGATGAATAGGCACTTGAAAAGATGCTCAACATCGCTAATTATTAGAGAAATGCAAATCAAAACTACAATGAGGTATCACCTCACGCTGGTTAGAATGGGCATCATCAGAAAATCTAGAAACAACAAATGCTGGAGAGGGTGTGGAGAAAAGGGAACACTCTTGCAGTGCTGGTGGGAATGTAAATTGATACAGTCACTATGGAAAACAGTATGGAAGTTCCTTAAAAAACTAAAAATAGAATTACCATGTGATCCAGCAATCCCACTACTGGGCATATACCTTGAGAAAACCATAATTTGAAGAGTCATGTACCAAAATGTTCAATGTGGCTCTATTTACAATAGCCAGGTCATGGAAGCAACCTAAAAATCCATTGACAGATGAATGAATAAAGAAGGTGTGGTATACACACTCACACACACACACACACACACACACACACACACACACACACACACAGGAATACTACTCAGCCATAAAAAAGAGTGAAATAAAGCCATTTGCAGCAACATGGACGGACCTAGAGATTATCATACTAAGTGAAGTAAGTCAGACAGAGAAAGACAAACACCATATAATATCACTTTTATGTGGAATCTAAAATATGACACAGATGAACCTATCTATGAAGCATAAACAGAATCACAGACCTAGAGAACAGACTTCTGCTTGCCAAAGGTGGGGGGCATGGGGGAAGGATGGAGTGGGAGCTTGGGATTAGCAGATGCAAACTATTGTATACATGTATAACTGAATCACTTTGCTGTATACCAAAAACTGACACAACATTGTAAATCAACTTTACTTCAATAAAATTAAAAAAAAGGTGGCTGATGAGTTTAAGGTGTTCCCCAAATATCTTTACCAAATTCTCTAGTTTATCTCCTAAAAGCAGACGAGACTAGATATCATGAATGCAAAGTAAACTCTGACCTAAATCTTTCTAACAGTGTTGGGACTTTGTTGTCCTAAGACAAGGGTGGTGGTCTGAATGGAGAAGGGACAAAAGCCAGCTGAAGGTAAGAACCAGCAGCGTCAGCTGCCAGACTCGCAGACTATAAGCCCCTCAGAGTGGGGAGGAACAAAGTGTCTGAGCGACCTGAGTTCAAAGGAAGGCCCCTTATCATTCCTTTCTCCTCTAATTCTGTCTCAAGAAGCCTCCTGATCTGCAATTTAGTCTCTTCAATGGACTTATTCATTAAGAGGGAGTGTGTCTTGTTCAAATGATTGATGCCAGTTATCTTACCAGATTCATCTCCCATTTCATTTGATGAATCAGCATTCTGGTTTATAAATCAGTTTCTGGCAGCTTGGTTTGGCATTCATCACTTCTCCACAGCTTGGTCACCCCTAAGTGAGCAGCTTCATTTATGTTTTCATTGCTGTAAATCTGAGGAGTGGCCCCTGGGCCTGTGGGAAATTTTTTAAGAGAAGACTCTGTGCGAGTTGGAACTGAAGCAGATAGCGCATGCTAAAATATTTTAAGAGCTTAACCATGTTTTAAGAATAACTTGTAATTCTGATTATTGCAGTCCACAATATTCAATAGGCAGTCTATACTATTTGTTGAATTAAATGGAATCTTTTGCTAGCAATAAGCAATAAGCAAAAGCCAAGAAAGGCTTATTTTTATTATTATTTTAAGTTTTTCTTTACCAGAATTGTGGAGGTGAGGGTGGGAAGATGGAAAAGGAAACAGCTCACAAGAAAAGCAATCAGAACAGAAAAGGGGGGCTTCCCCGGTGGCTCAGTGGTTAAGAATCCACCTGCCAATGCAGGAGACACAGGTTCAAGCCCTGTGCAAGATCCCACATGCCGCGGAGCAACTAAGCCCGTGCACCACAACTACTGAGCCTGCGCTCTAGAGCCCCTGTGCCAAACTACTGAGCCCGTGAGCCACAACTACTGAGCCTGCGCTCTAGAGCCCGTGCTCCGTAACAAGAGAAGCCACCTCAACGAGAAGCCTGCGCACCGCAAGGAAGAGTAGCCCCCGCTCGCCGCAACTAGAGAAAGACCACACGCAGCAAGGAAGACCCAATGCAGCCAAAAATAAACAAATAAAATAAATTTATATATATAAAGAAAAGAAAAGGACCCACAGCTCCCATGGGTAGATGCATGTCAGAGGTTGACCTGTGTGCAGATCAAGGCTTGACTGAGCAGAACTCTGCAGAGACAATGGAGGTAAGCTTGGAGGGGTACAGATGACAGAGAAGGTGAGAAATTTGAGGGACTGCTGTGCATAAGGAACTTTGGGGGTTTCACAAATATCTAAAGAAGGATTCTTAGGATAATTTCAGTATGACGCATTGATTAAAACCCTCCTTAGTTGTGTGTTCATGAAATTTAACACATAGCAGAATACTACAGAAGTTAAAAAAAAAAAACCCTCCATAGAATCTCTTTTTAGGAATCGACATGATTTCCGTGGTTTTCTGGAATTGAAATTATGGCTTCCTGTTTTTGTGGGTGCTTCTATAGGACTTTTAGGGGCAGTACTATATAATCAGGTGATATTTAGGGCTACTTGTTCAGGATTGACCAAAGGTACCCAGCCACAATTTAGATTAAAAGCTAAGCTAATTGTGCATTTTCATGATGACTGACTTATGTCATAGGCTTAGGATCTAAAGGGGCATGATGTATCAGGCAGGAGCCCTGATGGTTTTGAAAACACGACCAGAGATATATAGAAATATGGGTCAAGAGGATTTTAACTTTAGAATTACTGAGAAATGCCTATGTGAGAGATGATTCAGAATTTTTCTTTAGGCAATCTCCCCAGTTCCCCACAAGAAACTAATAAAAATACAACTTTGGTGGCACATTTTCTTACTAACTTAAAGCAGCATAGCACAGTGATGTGGACAGACATTAGGACTCAGATGTCAAATTCCTAACCTCATCTCAGAGAGAAGAAAAAGAAGGGGAAAGTTCTGTTCTACATGTAAAGAATTGGAAGAATGTTCATGAAGGGCTATGCAGGATGCCACAGGACACCAAGTTTGGAAGGCCAGATTAAGTTATTATGGGAACAACAAATAGTCAAGTATTATTGAATTATCTTAGACTTCATTGAATGGAAGAACATGGGCTGTATTCTCACTGTCTGCAAAGCTGTTTAAGTCTGAAAAAGAGAAAGTGCTGCAGAGCCAACCGAGAACTCTGTAGGGATGCAGCTGGGCCCCAACTGCTTGAAGCCAGAGGACCCCAAATCAGCATGGCCCCCATGAGCAGTGATAATGTGAATTCCCTCTGGAAGGTAACTGTATTATTACCCTGCCCTCCACAGTTGCCACCTACCCCAGACTGCCTTGTGAACTCCAGCAAGGGAGAGGATGAGTAGCAGCTCACTTGTGGCGGTCTTGCACCTTGAGTCCTTTCATCCATTAATCACATCTTCTTGTTTCTTGGAGAGGCCTTGGAGGAGTCCTGATTAAACCCGAAGGTGATTTGGTAAGGACAGTTCTTTATGTGCTAGATGCTAGAACTGATGGACCACATTTTGAAATACATGGCCATGCCGAACCTGGAAGCATCTCCAAAGGCCCTTGAGAAAAATCCAAAGGAGGAGGGCCACGAGGCTAGGAATAGGAAGTACTCCTGGATGTACAAATACTGTGCCCTTTGGCAGTCGACCACAAAGGCTTAAGTAGGTAGACGGTATGCAGAATGGAAGAATTTGACCCAGCAGAATTTTTCTTATTTTGAAGAGTGTGAGGAGTCTCAATGGAAGAAGATGAGTAGAGAAGAGAAACTATATTCCCAAGGAACTATACTCAGCCAGGGGCGCTGAGAGCAGGTGCGCCAATGCCAAAGAAGAAGGTGTTTAAAGGGGAAGGCAATGGAACAGTTTCACTCTTGTTGGGACAGAGAGAAATCTGTAGAAGAATTGGGGTGAAGTTTTCTGGGTAATATGCTGAGTAAACACTCGCCACCCCAATTCTGTCATGTCGAGGAAATTTAACAATATGCAGATTTTCCCAATGGTTTCCCTTTGTACTAAGAATAAAATGCAAACTCCTTGTCCTGGCTTGCAAGGCCTTGTCTGATCTAGCCCCTGGCGGCCTCTTCAAGCTGATCTGAGGCTCCCTCCCCGCTTCACTTCTGTCCAGTCCAGTAAGCCTCAAGTTCCTCCATCTTGCCAAGCTCCTTGAGGCCTCAGGAATCTTAGATCCTTTTGTTCCTCTGCCTGGAATGTTTGTCTCTAAGACCTTTGGATGGCTCGGTTGTTCTCAACTTTCAGGTCTCAACCCATACGTCACCATTTCAAAAAGGTCTTCTCTTACCATTCTATACAGAAGTATCCCCTTCCTCGGACACTTCCTATTCAATATCCAGTATTCTTCTCTTCAGAGTACTTACCAACAACCGAGAAAACGTTTGTTTAATTGTATAGAGTCTGTCTACTCCACGGAATACATAGTTCTAGGGGGACTGATTTGTCTTGGTCATCAGACATTCCAGCACCTAGAAGACTTCCTGTCTCATACTACATCTCAGTAAATACAGATTATATAATTGGGACTATCCTTCAAGTTTCTGGTATCAGAGACAGGCCTCAAGGCAGACTAGCAATTTTCATTTACAGTTTTAAAAGTTAACTATGAATTGAAACATGAGTGAGAATTTCATAATACAGCAGAAAAGATCAAATTGTACTTTTTAAATATAAAAAAATCGCTAGCAGCTTACTTTAGTTCTTTCTTGCAGTTATCCTCAGGAGGATGATAAAAGCAAGTTTTGCTGTTCATATTTTAGACAGGTAAACTAGAGGTATATGATAAGTTAACGGTGTAGTCCAGACCAGAGCACAGCTCTCTTGAGATTGGTCCAGTCTACATTCCGTCCAAAATTCTATCAAACTTTATTGCTTCCTTTTGAACAAAATATGGCTAAAGTACCAAAACCAAAATAATATTAAGTACAACCAAAAACATAACAACCTAGTTGCTTCGGCCTTTTATATAAAGTTTGTATCACCTACATGCTATGTGCCACTACTTGAAATCCCTGAGATGAGCAGGTCTACACATATATCCAAAGGGCTATTCTTTTTGGAATGGAATAATAAAATACATTCTTGCTCTATGAGGGAAAGGGAAAAAAAAGCTTGAACGCATATATGTGGTGACTTCTGATTTTAGTTTTCCACATAGCATATGGCAAGCTTTAGCCACAGAAGATTAGGAAGGAGTCAGTAGTATATACTAGTTCCAATGAAAAGTTATGACCAAAAAATAATTAAACTGGAGATAACCCAAAGTGGAGAAAAATAGTTTACACAGATCTTATAAATTATGAGGCTGAATCAACAATTTTCATTTACATGTGTGATAATAGGTGTTCCTTCTCCTACAACCTGCCTGGTACATTCCTGCAAGAATCTCGGTTGCTGTTAGTTGTCATCATCTGAAAATCTGTGACTTTTTAAGTTTCACATTTTTTCAATGAAGCATACTTCCGATCATTCATGAAGAGCTGAATTCTTCTATTGAAGAATTGTGTCTACTGAGCAGGAACATGCACCTGCTTTCCTTTTCATTATATCAGATTATTTTTAGTAAAAATATCTAGTGTTGGAAAAGCAATAAGCAGAATGGATCGTATTTACAGAATAAAACTTCAAAATATAAAAATTTGGGGGCTTCCCTGGTGGCGCAGTGGTTGAGAGTCTGCCTGCCGATGCAGGGGACGTGGGTTCGTGCCCCGGTCTGGGAAGATCCCACATGCCGCGGAGCGGCTGGGCCCGTGAGCCATGGCCGCTGAGCCTGCACACCCGGAGCCTGTGCTCCACAACAGGAGAGGCCACAACAGTGAGAGGCCC
>NW_020174065.1:42756-58629 GCF_003031525.2 Neophocaena asiaeorientalis asiaeorientalis | reverse complement strand
AGGAAAACAGAAAAAAAAAAAAAAAAAAAAAAAAAGAGCCAACACAACCAAAAAAAAAAAAAAAAAAAAAAAAAAAAGGCAGTAACTTTTCTAAAACATTTTATTTGTATATTAAACTATAAACAGAATGAAAAAACATGGGAGAAGTAACTAAAAAATGTCTTTAGGTCATAAGGTTTTTACTTCTGTGCACAGGATAAAAATCTTAACTATGTCAAACCAAAGATAAGGCAGATTTAGATATAAAATTATAATTGGAAAGACTGATTTATATTTTCCTTCAAGGTATTTAACTTCCCTCAGTGACAGAATTTACAGCTCTGGCTAACCCTTTCACACTCAAAATGGCACATAAGTAGTATATGAAGTCTAGATATGCTATCTATATGAATACGTTGTACTTAGATCACTTGTTGGTATCTAGATATATGGTTTTAATAACATCGGTGATGTTTTAAAATGAAACATTTTCCATATTTTATACAGCCTAAAATGACAATGTGTATTTTTCTTATTTTCATACAGCTCAGTTTAAATTTAAGGAACATGAATTACAGTGAGGTTGAATAACCTGCATGAAGTCAGTCATTCCACTAATAATAAAGGCAGATCTAGAATCCTGGCTTTGTAATGCTAACCGTGGCACTCTGTACCACTGCATCACTGTATGGTGATCATCTTTCTGAGGATAATTTAGTGGGCTATATGGACAGCTTCCTTCTGGATTGCAATAGCCCTTTTCAAAGCAATGTTTACTGTAAGCATATTTCAAACTTGTTGATTCCATGGAACTTTTATCATTCTTCTGCTCAAGTTCACATTTCTAGATTATTCTTATCTATGCAAAGTATTATAGAGATTTCCACATTGGAATCAAATGAACTTAGCAGGTGCTCCCTTAAAAAGGGTGTGAAAGGTTCTAAGTAACAGTTAAGATTCTAAAATCAAGATTCAGTTCCTTTTTGATCTTTAATTTCCCACGACTGAAATTTTCTTTTGTCATAAAAAACATTTTAATATGCGATAAAAGATAAAATGAAGGAGCATGGGAAAGTGAGCAGAGATACAATCTTATATGCATCTTTTGTTCTTTTTCCTGCCCACAGGATTCGCTGTATATATGTATACAAGGTATATATATACACATATAGGAACAGAAGTTGGAGGATGGTTAATTTTACTTTCATTGATGGACATACAATGCAAATATCTAAACTGTACATAGTAGAGTGAGGGGCAAATGTTAAAGAAGTAAAGCATCGCCTACCAAGCTCGCATTGATTATGTTTCTGTGCACTACTCATTTCCTTGAGATGATCCTACCAATTACACAGTTTTAAAGCCATTAGAACATTATCTTTCATTTTCTAAGACTTGACCTTTATTTCTTAACATAGAGACATCTGGTTAGAAATACAACTTCCTACTCCATTATAATTTTCTTATTTCTACCACAGTTCTAGCAACTATTATAACACATGTTGCAATTTTTAATAAGCCATTCATTATTTTTTGAGTCTATTTCTTCTGCCACCTCTTGATAACGTTTTATGGCTTTCTAGATTCAGAGTTAGCAGGGGCCAGCAGGGGAGGTGAAACAGATTCACTCATTTTACTAGTAGTTTGCAGCTTTGATGAGCAAGTAAAGCTTTTAGATTGTGCGGGATTCTCATTCTACAATGTGTCCTCTGTTCTCACTGATAGGCAGGATTATCTTGTGTGAGTATCAGAGTGTATCAGTGATACTGCTAGTATACAGAACAGTGCTGCTTAAGGAGCTAGCTGAACACAACAGATTTTTCTATAGGCAGACACAAAAGGAAATAAATTATTGGGTGGTGGAGGTGGAGGGACTGATAAATCTTAGTTCAGGCCAAAGCCAATATTACTTAGAAATGTGATAGTTAAGTTACTGGAATATGCTGGAGCCCACCAGAATACAATCTGGTTTTGTGATTATCGTGCATTGTGTCACAATTACTTCCTCTGGCAGTTAATAACTGTCATGCACAAGAAAAAAGATCAAGTATTTAATATAGAATACTACCTATTACTAGGTCACAATTATACTAAGGTATGGCCAGAGTAAAATCCAAAATCCTTACTATAGCTCACAAGGTACTGCCTGTGAGATCTGGTCTGTAGAACAGTCCCAAAATCATCTTCAAACACTCTTTCCCCCCTTGCTTTCTGGGTTCTAGTCACACTGTCCCCCCTTGTTGTTACTTGGATGATACAAAGTATCTCCCACTTCTGTGTACTCTGTCTATACTGCTTTTCCTTCAAATATCTATATGACTTGTTTTCTCATTCCAAACAGGTCTCTGCTCAAACACTGCCAGTATTGTTTCCTAAGGCTACTGTAAGAAATTATCACAAACTGGGTGGCTTAAAACAACAGAAATGTGTTCTCTCACAGATCTGGAGGGCAGAAGTCCAGAATCAAGTTGTCAGCAGGGTAAGTTTCTTCTAGAGGCTAAGAGGAAGGCTAAGAGGAAGGCTAAGAGGAAGAATCCCTTCCATGCCTCTCTCTTAGCTTCTGCTGGGTGCCAGTAATCCTTGGTGATGCTTGGCTTGCAGACAGGTCACTCCAGTCTCTGCCTTTGTCTTCATATGGCCCTCCTCATTGTGTCTTCTCCTGTTCTGTCTCTTGTAAGGACACTCATCACTGGACTTCAATCCCACTCTAAAACCAGGATGACCTCAAGATCCTTAGTTGTATCTGCTGAGATGTTATTTCCATATAAGGTCACATTCACAGATACCAGGGGTTTGGACTTGGACATATCTTTTGGGGGCCACTATTCAACCTGTTATATTGCATCTTGAGAGAGTTCATCACCGACCACATTCGGTGATAAAACAGCAGTATTTATGATACGTATAGGATCACACTCTCCCATCTAATTCTGAATTACTTTTCTTCATAGTACCAAATATTCAGAATATTTCAAATATTAATCTATCCATCTCTCCTTCTAGAATGTAATCTCCATGAGAATACATTTTGTTTGGTTAACTGCTGTTCCTCAGCATCTAGAACATTACAAGGCATATAGTAGGTGATCAATAAATACTTACCGAAGGGCCCAAGTTTGGTTGACTAGCATTAATTGCCTTTCAATAATTTATAGTATTTACAATTACACAAAATAAAGATATGGGGGTTGTTATGGACAGAATAATGGCTTCCCAAAGATGTCCACATCTTAATCTCCAGAACCTGTGATTATGACACCATACATGGCAAAATGGAATTTGCAGATGTGATTAAGTTAGGGATCTTGAGATGGGGAGATAATCCTGGTTTACCTAGGTGGGCCCAAAGTTGATCACAAGGATCTTTCTTAGAGGGTTAGAGTCAGAAAAGAAGATGTGACAATGGAAACAGTGGTGAAAGAGAGAGAGAGAGAATTTTGAAGGTGCAATGCTGCTGCCTTTGAAGATGGAGAAAGACTGTCACGAGCCAAGGAATGCAGGCAGCCTCTAGAAGCTGAAAAAGGCAGAGAAACAGATTTTCCCCTAGAGCCTCCAGAAAGGAACACAGCCACGCCCACACCTTGGTTTTAGTCATGTAAAGCCCATTTTGGACTTCTGACCTCCACATCTGTAAGATAATATATTTGTGTTGCTTTAAGCTACTAAGTTTTTGGTAATTTGTTACACCAGCAATAGGACACAAATACATTTCTTTCAGTCCTAATTTACCTTCAATAAAGAAGATAATAAAAGAAAAGAATCCTTTGTTTTTATGCTTCTTTTAGTTTTGGAATTCATTTATAATTTCCTAAGAGTTTAACAAAATAAAAGATAAGCAATATATATATTTCTTCTAATATATTTCCAAACTATACAGAGATGTCATTTGTGCAATGTTTTATAAGATATATATTTCTACACCACCAAGGCCCATGCGTGTTATAGTGGTAGCATACCCAAGCAGCTAAATCTCTGAAACTGAGACTTAGTTCTTTGAGTACATTACACCAATTGCATTAATAAGGCTAACATATTCCATCTTGTCTGTCAGGGAATGCATGGAACTCATAAATCAGTACAAGCCATAATATTTATTGAAATAGAGGTTGTCCTCAAGTCCTCAGTACAGAATTATCAACATTTCACAGCAGCTGAATTCAACAGTGAGCAGCTAATACATAGCGATCTGTGGTGAAATATTTATGAGCTTAACAGTTTTCATTTCTCTCTTAGTGAAATAGAGGGATGGTTCTGCTTTAGATTGTACAATCTGATAGACATTGAAGCATGTCTTAATCTGGCTGGGGAAAAGAAAGAGCACAATTCCACAGTTTATAGTTAATGCAGTAAGTACTAGTGATAAAAATGACATTTTGCGTCTATCACTTTTATAAATGTACTCTATTCTGAAATGTCATCTCTGATGGTACATACTCCACACCCAGGACAACATTACACTCTCCATTGTACTGTGACAGAGATCTTGAACTATACACTTCAAACGTGTGATGGTCAGAAACTGTACACACTATGGAAAAAAAAAACACCACTGAACCAAGACAAATATCCAGATATTCCAAACTAGAAATACATCATTATACGAATGAAGTAGACAATGGAGGCAAAGTGTTTTGAATTAACACAATCACTGCTTTAATCCCCTTTACAAGATGATGCCTGTTTAGGGATGCTGGAATCCACTCAGGGCCTGAGGAATGTGGATTTTACATTCTGAGTCATTCCAGTAGCATTTAGGCTTTAATATCTCACTGAATGAAATGCTTTGAATCATTTTTCATACCTCTGAGCCCTTTCTTGATGTTTTCTCAGCCTGAATTCATTTCTCCACCAACTCTATCTGGACAGATCCTGTTTACCTTGTGCGGAAGAAAGTTAACCTACCAGGACTGAGACTGCTATCCCTAGAAAGGCCGGATTACAAGGTTAACTCTCGACGGGCCTCTGGAACTTGGATTTTGGGAGAGCTCCCATCATTCCCTTATAAGTATGCCTCACTGTGCCTAAATGGTTTCTGCAAACAATATGCTTTATGCTGAACATCTGCTTTCCTTCTGGGAGTCCAGCATTTTGATGTGCTAGGCAGAGGGTGCTTATGTGACCAGCCCCCAGTAAAATCCCTGGGTGCTGAATCTAATGAACTTCTCTGACAGACAACATTTCACATGTGTTGTCACAATTCCTTGCTGGAAGAATTAAGTGCAACCTGTGTGACTTGCCTGGGAGAAGAGTCCTGGAACCTTGTGCCTGGTTTCCTCTGGGATTCACCCCATGCCCCTTTTTTCTTTGCTGTTTTTGTTTTGTATCCTCTTGCTATAATAAATCACAGCCATGAAAACAACTATATGCTGAGTCCTCTGAGGTTGCCGAGTACATCACCGAAACTGGGGGTGGCCTTGGGGACCCTTGATACATCTTCCTGTATTCTCAGCTCCAATGTCACCTTCTCCCATTCCTCCCACCCCAGAAGAATCACTCCCTTGACTGTTTTGAGTAACCCAATTCATACCACTTGTATAGCTCTTACATGATATATTACGGTTGCTGTGTATACGTCTATCTCCTCTGAGGACAGGAATCATGCTTTATTCATCTCTGTATCACTGTGCTCTAGCACAGTGACCATAAACTAAATAATTGCTCAATAAATACTAGTTCAGTTGAACTGTCATCAGAGGTGCAACTTGTAAAAAGAGAATCAAATACAATTACTGGCATACAATCAAAAGCATGAACTTTGGCATCCTTACGTTCTTAGCTTTTCTAATAACTAAAGGTATTTTTGCTTAAGCAAACGATTTAGCACATAAACAGACTTTAGATTATAAAGCAAAACAAGACAATATAATAAAGATCATATTCTGTCCATACAGATTTAAATTTTGAATTTTACTTTCAGAATGGCCTTTGTAATGACCTGCAGTTAGCAAATAACCGTAATTGCCATTTTATTTCCTACATGCTTGATCTTCTATGATTAGAATGTGAACACCTTTTAAAGCATTGCCATTCTACATTTTCCCTTAAATTGATTGCTTTTAGATAACTGTATATCTGGAGAAAGACTGTTCTGCCATAGAGACAGTGACTGAAGTAATCAATAATAAAATTAATATAGAACACACCTCAGAAAATCTTGGGCTGTTCATGTAGTATTTTAAGATACGATCTCAGCAAATTCATGAACAGTTTTATGTTTTAAAACTCCACTTCTTAATAAATGCTCACAAATCAGTAATTACCCTGCTAATGTTTCTGTTAGGCCCCTTGAAAAGATTTTACAACTGGTGTTCATTTTTCACAGTAGGTTTTTCATCCATTTGAGTTAATTGGGTTATAATAAGTGTAAGTAGTTACTGCCGGGAATCCTATATCTGGTTCAAAGTGATTACTTCAACTACAAAAATAAAATTATAATCTTTTCATCTCAGAAAGCCAATCAATCACTTTGGTTTCCAGCAGCCTGACTCACTGAAACAGATTAATCAAAAATTAAAAACTATATGTTAAATTATTATTGGACTAATAGAAAATGGTATTTGGACACATGCAATATTACATTTTAAAAAGTAGTTTTTGCCTAGTCCCCTATAAACATATGATCCCAATGAAGTCTTCAAATTCTTTCACTCTCCTACCCTCAAAACAGTCAATATCAAAGTACTGCCAAGTATAAACATAGCTCTTTGCCTCAGCCCATGCTGACCAAATGCTCTTTTCCTTTTTAAGTCAGCAAAGATCAGAGAGGTTCCATCAGTCCTGAAAGGCCCAAGAGATACATACAAGATGTCTTTGCACACTGAAATAAATCTGATATGCTCTGCACTATTTTAATGACCTATAAAATAATAGATGTATGAGAATATATTTTGGTGAAATAAATTGTGTATTTCACAGAGTAAAATATGACAACTACAGTGATCTCTTTTGATTTTTTTAATGGCTTTTCATTTATATGATCTTCAGGTCAAGGTACTTCAGTGGTACATTCACTGACCAGTTTTGAATTATCCAGACTGCATTTGAATGCTGCAGAGATGCCAATAGAATGATCTGTTACCCACAGATCAATGGGAAAAAGCATGGGTGCACTTGAAAATCACAGAAGTTCATCTACTCTATTGTGTTGGTGGCCTAGTTCCAAATTAAAGATGTGAACATCCATGCATTAATATCGGAGCCAGATTTTAAAGACAATCAGGCCAACGTTGAGTTCACTTTAAGGGCTCTTGATTATTTGCTTACATTGTCAAGCTAACTTTAAAACACCTTAGCTGCTTCAATGGCCATGGTCAATAGTTGGAAAACTTTGAACCTTTATGGCCTCTTCTAGCCTATGATCCCCAATGCAATGCATCGACCGTGTTGGCCTAGTTTTGCCTCTGATTGGTATGTTGCAAAGAAATAAAAGAGGAGCTTAAATAAATGGCTCAATAAACGTTCAGTTTTTATGGGAAATACATTTTACATACATGCATGCATTCACATATTATTTTAGGAATATACTTCTTTGCAGAAGTTTATCCTTCAAGTTAATGCATAGCTTCAGTAAAGATTGACATGAAATTGTTAAGGAAGAAGGAGATAAATACTAGCCTCTCCAGCTAAATACTAAACAATTCTAGAGGTCAGTGGTGTGACATGTCACTAACAGTTTGCTCTCATATTTAAAATACCTGCTTTGTGTAACTAATAAATGGGACTACATATATATCTTAAAGAGAAAAACATCCTTCCTTTATTAAGTAGGCCAGGCAGTCTACCCATTAAATTTACTTATATTAGTTAATTTTAATCCCCCAAACAACCCTATGAGATGATGCTGAAACTGGGAATGAAGGACTAAGAAACTAGCCCATAGTTTCTTCTATGTGTATGTTGTCAATTCTTGTAGCAATAGCCCCCAATTTGTTCATGCTTCTTGGTATACTTAGTTTTTGGTAGTAACCTTCACCCTGTCTCTGGGCTTGGCCATTAGGCCAATGGGACAATAGGAGGCTTGAAAAGTGCATGTGTTTTTGGACTCGCCCTCCTTTACTGATCTAGGGATCCCTGCCACACCACCGTTTGAGAAAGCTCAGGTCAGCCTGCTAGAAAGTGGAAGACCACATGGAGCAGAGATAAGCTATGTCAGCTGAAGCCTCCCTAGACCACCCTACCCCACCCAACCTGGCACTTCCTTGCAAACGCATATGTGAGCCCCACCTCAGATCAGGTGAGCCTGGCCTAGAACAGAAGAACCATCTCGTAGAACCCAGCCCAAATTGCCTTCCTGAATAATCATAAGCTAAATAAATAGTTATTGCTTTAAGCGACTAAGTTTTAGGGTTCTTTGTTACATGGTAAAAGCTTACTGATTTAGTGAGCTGGGCTCTGTATCCATGCCTCTCTGTGTCCAAAGGCCATGTTCACATCAGAAGTAAAAGAAAAGAAGAGAAGAGAAATGAGTACTAGAGTTCTCAATTAAAGTATGTGAAATTATATAGAAGAAAGCCTACTTCAGGTCAGGTCTCAGAGCAAGCAGCACAATTCAGAAAAGTCACAGCAATTTGTTCCATGTGATCCGAATAGCCAAAAAGATATGCACAAATCCCAAATGCCACTTTCTGTGTGAATGAATAGTGGCAAACCAGACTGCCTGAATTTTATGCTTCTAATCCCATAGGATTATGAGATATGGATCCACATTTATATGCATAAATATTTTTGTTTCAGCTCCCAAGCATCTCTAAGAAAACACTCTTGATACTTGAGGAGATTCCAAGTTGGAAGAAATGAATAGCAGCCCCACTTTATGTGTTTCCACCATGGTAAAGTCTTTCTATGCTGATCATCTCATTGTGCAATGTGAATTATTCAGAATATAAATCTGCTTTCTTTTTTCACCTAGGGGACAATAAATTTGAGAATGGAGATGGATTTGAAGTATAAATCATGCTGGAGACTTCATGAATATTCAAATTAAATCAGGTCTGGCTCTGAACCCTACCCTCCTGCTCACAGCGTAAATCACTGTGTATGTAATTCAAGAGGTCATCCCAAACAGGCTTTAGGAATGCTTTCTCCCTTGGAAAATGCAATTAATTACAATTGTTTGCCCCTAAGGATTTCACTTTCAAATTATGTATTTTCTGGTGTCACTGATGAGCTGACTGGGAAAATGAAACACTTCAGTTTAATTACCAGCTGCAATTACAGCTCATGTAAAGGTACTTCATCTTATACTCTTTTTATAATTGTCTATTCTTATGATATAATATGCAGTTACATTTGCTGCCTTTCAAAACACTAACAATGCCACTCAATTTCCAAGAAAAATTTCACACAAGATGACTCTAAAATGACTTCAAGGTGGCTTGGAGATGTTTAAACACAGTGGTACGTTCTGTTTCATCCAAAGCCCTTCAGTTTCTTGGACTTTCAAGATAGAAAGATCATGGACATGAGAAAAGACGTAAGAAAATTTAGTCAACCACTTTATTAAGGTTAGATTTTGTTTTAGAATATGAAAACTGAAAGAACTGTCTGGTTCAGATGCAAGCAAATGGAGTCTACATCCAGCTTTTCTCCCTTACCAGCTGTGTAACTAAGATCGTCTTCACTCTTCTAATTTTATTGCCTATTTGTTTTATCTTTCAAGTTGTACTTAACAAAAGGGAGTAATGCTGGTTCCTAACAAATAGGGCTGTTGTGGGGAATAAGGAAGATTGTTGATGTTGATAGTCTGTCATAATTCCTGATATAAAATAGAGACTCAACAAACTTTAGTACTTTACTCAACCCTTCATTATAATTTACATACCAGACAGCATGATATGTTGATAACTCTGTGGGCTCTGGAGCCATACTTTCCGGGTTCAAATCCTGACCACACTATTACTATTTTGGACTCTTGAGTGTGTCACTTAACCCCTCTGAGCCTTTTTTTTTTCATCTGTGACACGGAGCAATAGTATAATCTACCTAATAGGGTCATTTTTAAGACTGAAACAAGCTAATTCTTGTAACAATGCGGGAAAAGGTGCTTGGCATAGTAAGCTGAAATGAAATCAAGATGATTGATGGCAAAACAATGATATGTTTGTTTTAAATGTAAGAGAAACCTCTAAGGAAACCTCTTATTCCACCTTTAGCCACATTTTGAATTTGGGGAGTGAAGTACTTTAATCCTAAAAACACAGGATGCAGAATAAAATGAAAAATGTAGAAAAGGAGTATGCATCCTTGTATCTCACAATTTTGATCTGAAACAATAGATACAGTCTCTGGATTTTGCTTCTGGACTGTTATTTACTGGGTACTACAATGTTTTTGAATGTTTGGGGCAAGGGGCTGTGAAACAAGCATGAAATCCATCTTAGTGTCAAAACAGATCTGTGTTTTGTTATTGTTTGCCACTTTGATATACAGCTCTGAGACATGGACTTTGTACAGCTGTCATAAAAGCAAACATGAACGGTTTTATATACATTGTTGATGCAAGATAACCCAGCATATAAAATGGAAAGATAAAATCCTAAATATACCAGTATATCAAAAATAAAATCTGTATGGAAGTCCATCCATAACATCCAAAGTCCATAACATTAAATGGTTGTGTTTAACCAGTAATGCAGCATGAATGGAGGATATTCACAACTGAATCATTTTGCATTGATAGATTTGTAATTCAAAGTATATTATTTGATGTTCTATTGATTGATGTAGGGCTATTCTGGAAGTCCATTATATGAGGGCACGTGGAATCTGGACTTGAGTAGAACTAAAAGTGACAACATTCCACCTTGTCTTACTAGCTCTTAAAAGAATATCATCCCAATAGAAATACAAATAAAAAATTCATGCTTGTTTCACAGCCTCCTGGCAGGGAGTAGGGGTGAGGGGCTGTGCTGCGATGTTTCCGGAACTGGATTTCCATTTAACATATGTAAGCAGTTTTTGTGTCAATTGTGCTTTTACACTCAATACTAGAATCATCAATATACCCTTAGCTATGTCCATACAGACATATAAGGATACAAAATCTTTAAGGTAGAAACAGAATATGTAGCTGATCAGCAATACCCTTTAAAGCAGAGTAGGAAATAAAAATGCAATTTTAAGCAAATTTTTGATGGTTACGGCAAGCTATCTCAGTAGTCAAATGACAAGATGATGGTTTGCTTTTGGCACACTGAATTGCATATAGATATGAACTCAGAGGAACTTTTAAGAGGTATTCAAGCTTCACTTGTGACCCTGAAAAGAAGTTTTTCCTAGGGAAGTTCTGCAAGCACAGAATAGCTCTGTGCTTTATGAGTGAGGGGATGGCTAGAAGGACAGTCGTAGAAAAAGCTACACCATGCTGGGAGGCTAGAGAGGATGCTGTACCATGTGTTGTGAGGCAGCTAGATTTCAGATGTAGGTAAAAGATATTCCTTAAAAAGAACATGACTGCTATATCCACATATTTGAGGGAATTTCATAGGGAAGAAGAATTAGACTCAATCTAAACCTGGCCAGTCCTATACCCTGCCCATGGCAGGCATCACTAATAGATCACTACAGTCCTTCCTGATGAGACTGAAAACACCTTAGAATTGTTCCTAACACTTCAGCCAGCCACTACTAATTGGAATTTTCTCAAGAGATGAAACCTATTTGTCATCTCAGAAATATGTACTATTTCTGAGGTGAGCTCCAAGGAGAATAAACCCAACTGCCCTAGAGGCAGATTTTAAACCCATATAAATAAATAAGTTTCTAAGTTTTAAATGTGTTGAGAGTAGAATGCTGTTCCTAAAAGTCTCTGGGAACTGTTTGGGGACACCCTGGGAAAGAGCTCTATCGGGGATTCATGTAAGAAGGTGTAATACTGTAAGGCCATTTAGACAACCTTCAGCTCCACGGCTGAGAACATAAGTGTGGGTCACAATAACCAGGACCTAAAAATAAAAATAGACCAAACCCATACTAAGTATGATGAAAATCTGACAACCACTTAAATACAATTAGTTTTTCACTTTCTGCCTCTTTAATGCAGCAAGGAAGAAAGAAGACTACTTATCTACTTATCTATCTCTAATCCATTTATATCTATCTATTACATATATGTGTATGTATATATATGCATCTATATAATCTGAATATTATATTTCTATCTTATTATATAAGATAATTCTGGAAAAATTCATGGGGTTGAAATTTTTTAGTATATACCAATATAATGGTTACTTTATATCTGAACAGAATTTTAATAGACCAAATACCTTAAATATACATATTATTCTTTTCTTGATATTTGTACTTTAAACTCGCAAGAGGGCAATAGTGGGTATTTTTCTTCTTGTATCCTATTCCATCAGCAACCATGACAACATTTATTAATCTTTGAGCTTCTCCCCCACCTTTTATTAATGAGTAACATCTTGTTCAATGTCACAGGTTTGAGCAGCATGCATCAAACATCTGTAAAATTTCTTTATCCCTGACAGTGAACATCAAAGCCAACAGACACGCATTACAGGAGAAGTCAGGGAGGACTTTAAACAATGAACAGATCTAGAAGGAAATTCGCTGTATAACAATGTGCTTGTGTAAGTATGCATGTGCGTGTGTGCGCACCTGCATGCCAATAAAATGACAGTGGGTATTTACTGAAGAAATAAGGGTGGGGCGGGGGAGCTTGTGAGGCATTGAGAAGTGAATCTTGACCTACTTGAGCACATTTTCTTTTTACCAGTCAGTCGGTGGCAGGTGCTATTTGCTACTCCTTTGATATGATCATATGCTGCCTAACAAGAGATACTTAGTTTTATGCATGAAATGTTCAGTTTCCTTTGTAGTAGAAAGACAGGGATGTTCATAAAGCTTTATCTTTCCATCTCTTCTTTTTTTGTCCCTAATTCCCTACTCACGCCCTCAAATTTAGCTGGTGACTATTCCTTCTTTCTTCAAACTGAAAACAGAGCTTGTATTTCATGGTTTGGATATGG
Organism: Neophocaena asiaeorientalis asiaeorientalis; assembly: GCF_003031525.2. NCBI lineage: Eukaryota > Metazoa > Chordata > Mammalia > Artiodactyla > Phocoenidae > Neophocaena > Neophocaena asiaeorientalis. The sequence goes on along the minus strand of NW_020174065.1, from coordinate 45,658 downwards.
TGGGTAGGAAGGAAATAATTATTTGGTAACTGTTTTTCTTTATATAAGGATGCTAGATATTTTGGAGTGGGCATTTTATCCGTAAGGCAGATAGAGTATGGCTTTAATTTCATCCTCTATAATCCTATCCTTCTCAATGGCACACATAAAATCATTCCCACCAAGTATACCTAGAATATGACGTTTTCTCAGTCCTTGAAAAGAATCTATGAGAAATAAAATGGCATTTCTTTTTGTCTCATGACCATGTCTCATATCTCCTGCTACTTTAAGTTCACATACCCTCTTAGTTGTGATGTTGGTTCCTGATAGAGAATGTCATCAGTGGTCCAACAGGTTGACAACATGATGAAAAACTATATGAACAATAACTAAAACTGTGAACTACCATAAATTTGATCCACTTTGTACGTTAATCATAACCAGAAATACACATGAGGTTATTAATACTCATAAAATAAAACTAGAGCGTACTCATATTGGAAGCTAATATCCCTTCAGGCTGATATAAAAGATTTTTAAGTAGATAATGTTGGAAAGGGAGGGGAGAGGTGACTGTTTTATCATTGCTTCTGACAATATATATTTTTTCTCTCCTCCTTAAAACTAAGGGCTCTCCACTTTCATGACTTAAGTATGTTCTTTTAGGTCAGTTTAATACTTTTACTAACAAGCTAAATTTTCCTATAAAAAGATTAAAATATTTGGGTCATACCTTTATGTCAACATGCTGGAACTAAGTATTTGAGGTTTAACTTAGTCTTAACAAACTTCAAATTCCTTAGCACGACGTTGAAGATGGCTCATAATCTGACTCATGTCATCACATTCATATTAAACTGTAAGACATCTTCCAAACAACCTGTCCTTTTGTACAGCCCAAAGACTTTGCACATCTTTTTGCTTCTTCTTGGGATTCCAGTCCTTTTTTGTCTGCTGGTCGGTTTCTATTCATCCTTTGAGACCCTTCTCTCCCAGGAAATGTACTGCTTCCTCTAAGCTAACTTCCATGGGAGACTTAATTGCCTGGTGTTGGAGGGCAAGAACCCCACCTTGTTCACCTTTTTGTTTTCAGCACATTGTTCTTTCTCTCTTTAGTCCAGTCATTGTGTCTGGTTTGCTCACATGGCACCTTAGCAGGAGTACGTACAAACATAATTGAACAACAGCATTTTGCTAGCTAATAAATATTTATGTTCCACGTACTATGCATGGAGAACACAGCAGTGAAAAAGACAAATGGGGTCCTCGGTCTCCAGGGACATTGTCTCTAATTTTCCTTGTGAATTCTAATTTAGAACATTATGTCTTATTCCATTCTTCCTTAGCTCTCAGGGCCCATTACCAAAGCCCATCTCCTAAATCCTGCTTCATATTGTCCTTGCTTTGAGAATCCGATTGGATAAAGGCAGTTTTTCTAGCCTTGGGGCCTGAAGTCCTTTTAAACATGATTTTGCCTCTCTGCCACTTTAGAACTAGAGATATGGACATAAGGAGCTCCCAACTTCTGCCCTTTGGAACATGTACTGACTGGGTCAACTCCATTCAGCCATCTCTTCAAAGAGTCTGAGAGTTGGTTAATGGTGAATCAATACGAGTTGAATGATGGGAAAATAAGGAAATATATTCAAAGAATAAATACTGTTTGAAATGTTAGTATAATTAGGATAAAGTGTTGAATTATATGGAAATTTGCATATGATCACCCAATGGAGCTATGATGGGCTTCATAATGACTCAGTGAAACTTTTATCAATGTCATTTATTTTCATCATTTATTGTTTAAATGTGCCAACTATTCATTTTAGTTTAAGGCAGGGAAGATGATCATTTCTTTTTCTAATTCTGGCTAATGTGTAAGAGGTTATGAAAGATATGCAAAGGTACAGGGATATTTTATCCTCCAAATTTATTCATTGATTTAACAAACCTTAAGTTCAGAATAATTAAATTGAAATGTCAAATTCAAAATCAAATGTCACAGGGCTTTTTCAGTAAGAGTTCAGTAAGATTATTTTCCACATGTGAATCTCAAAAGAGAGCTAATTTAGCCTAAAAAGATTCTCACATGGTAATGGGAGTTGAAGTTAAATGACTGAACCTTTGTAAATTATATTAAGGGAAATGAAGTTTTTGAAAGTCCATTTCACTACCTCTATGCAAAGTGTTTGGAAACTATAGCGAACTACATTATTCTCAGAATAAGGATTAGACAGTCAATAAAAACTCTTCCAGATTAGGTAGAACCAAATACAATTTTTGGTACTTTCTAGATCATGTTTTTCTATATATTATTTTACTCAGTTCTGACTACAACGCTATGAAATAGGACAAATACTACTAATTCCATTTTACAAATCATGCTCAGATAAGTTAGTGACTTGCCAAATTAATAAAGCCAAAAATGGATAGACTTGGAATTTGAAGTCATGTGCCTTTAACACACCATCCATTCTTAAGTTGTTATTGATAGTCACTGCCTTATGGATGTAAGGTCTCTTTTAGAAAAAAATAAAATGCTCCAAAGAGCTCATCCTCAATATACATTATTTTAACTTTTATTCATGTAACATCTTTAGCACCTACTGTGGTCAAGCACAGAGGCAGGCAGTAGATTAGGAAGATGAGTAAACATGGCGCTTCTCCTCAGGGCCTTAGGGTCTAACAGAATAAAATATATTTAATAATATGGATAGTATTATCTAGTTAGATAAGATATTTTATTTTTAAAATAAATTTATTTATCTATTTTCTGTTTTGTTGGGCTCTGTTGGGTCTTCGTTGCTGTGTGCGGGCTTTCTTTAGTTGCAGCGAGCAGGGGCTACTCTTTGTTGCGGTGTGCGAGCTTCTCATTGCGGTGGCTTCTCTTTTTGCGGGACACAGGCTCTAGGTGTGCGGGCTT
>NW_020174065.1:41507-42737 GCF_003031525.2 Neophocaena asiaeorientalis asiaeorientalis | reverse complement strand
GGATTCTTAACCACTGCGCCACCAGGGAAGTCCCAGATAGTATATTTTAAATGGAAACCTTCCGTATCATGTGACATAAAAGGGAAAGACTCATGATAGTTCCATGGAGGATAAATTGGTAAAGGCCAAGAGATATGAGAAAATATAAGCATATTCTTTAAATCATTCTTTTTACCTTTTACAAGTTTGACATATTTAGTATTTTTAATTAAAGAAAAAAGAAAAGAAACTCAATGGGTATTTCTCTGAGTAGAGAACAGCTAATGCTTGGAACTCTGGGATCAATGATGATATCATTTCATAAATATTTTCTTAAATAAACTTAGCTCTTTCAGACGTAGTAAATCCTCAAGTATTGCAACATTCTTAAAAATCCCATACCCATGGCAAACCTTAAAGCCCGTGTAAGGTGGAAGAACTAAATTCAAATGAAACAGAGTATCTTGAAGCTCCTAAGACAGTGGACTTAAAATGCTGTGTTAGATGGAAAAGTAATAAAGAATGTTTTAGATGCTCCTAAAAAGTCAAGGGATAACGATAAATGTTGTAAAGCCTTTACAGGAGAAAGCTACTTCCACCTTATTTCGAAAACTAATTTGCCATAAAAGTCATCTGTGTTATAACTCCAAAGAGCCTATATGGTACATTCTGTACAGAATTTTATAATAGGCATATGACTACAAAATAATTTAAGTGTAGCAATTCAGAAAAATGTCCATCGAGGCTATATATCCTGGAATGAATAATCCAGAATCTTACATATAAAATGGCCATCTCAAAACTAGTATGTCCAGGGCTTCCCTGGTGGCGCAGTGGTTGAGAGACCGCCTGCCGATGCAGGGGACGTGGGTTCGTGCCCCGGTCTGGGAAGATCCCACATGCCGCGGAGCGGCTGGGCCTGTGAGCCATGGCCGCTGAGCCTGCGCGTCCGGAGCCTGTGCTCCGCAACGGGAGAGGCCACAACAGTGAGAGGCCCGGCACCGCAAAAAAAACAAAAACAAAAACAAAAACTAGTATGTCCAGAACCAAACTCCTGATTTCCACTTCACTCGCGTGTCCAATCCTGATCCTCATTAGTCAGTTACTTTCCAATCATCTGTAACAGCTCTCTCGCTCACACACAAAATCTGTCAGCAAATCCTGTTTGTTCCATCAACAAAATATATTCAGAAACTATCAACAGCTATCACTTTCACCTTAGTCTTGGGCACCATTATCTCCTCCCTAGAG
>NW_020174065.1:35191-41295 GCF_003031525.2 Neophocaena asiaeorientalis asiaeorientalis | reverse complement strand
AGTTCATGTCTCTCCTGGAGTGTTTCCCCATATCACTCAGAATAACAAAATACTTTGCCAAGGCCTGCTCCAAGCCTATGATCTCCTCCCCTGGTCACCTCTGACTCACCTCTGCCACTCACTCTTTTTGTCTCTCACTGACTTTCCTCTGGTCACAATGTTTTCTCCCAGCCTCTGGGCCTTTACACATCTTGTTGCCTTTGTCTGGAATCATTTATCCCAGAGATAAAGAAATGGTAGCTAAGATCAGGGGCAGGTCCAGGTTATGTAAGGCCTGGGGCTCATACAATTTGGGGGATCTTTTTAAGAGAAAGAATATGACATTTTGTATATAAAATTCAATAGAGGGCCTCAGAAGACGTACATATGAAGACTGGACTTTTAGCTTCATTATTCTCACAGTAAATCCACCTCTCTTATAATACTATACACTAGGCACTACTCTAAATGCTTTAATATACTACCTAATTTAATTTTCATAATGATACTATGGGGAGAGATATTATTCCCATTTTACAGATGGGGATGTGAAGCACAGAGTGGTTAGGTAATCTGTCCCAGGTCAAATTGCTAGGAGAGGGCCAGTGGTAAGTTTTGAACTCTGCCTGGCTTGACTCCATGCTGTTTACCACAATGTGCATTGAATTGCATTTCCTGCTCTCTCACTGCTTCCAAATCCTTGATCAAACATCACCTCTTCAGAGAGACCTTCTCTGGACAGTTTACTCTTCCCTACTGTCCCCTCTCTAGCCTCACACCCTCTCTCATTTTTATTAACAGCATATATCACCACCTGATATGTTACATGCTTACTTATTATTGTCTATCTTCTGTCACTTGAACATAAGCTCCACTTTTGTCTCTGTTATTAAGAGATGTATTTCGTCTAGAACAGCACCTGGCATGTAGCAGGTTCTCAGTAAAATCTTGTGGAATAAATTCTTCCTCCGTATTCAATATCTGAAGTGCAGCTCAATGACTATGCATATAAAGGAAAATTAATTACGCACAGCATACTAAATTTACTAGGAGTAAGCAGTACATGTTAGATCTGTGGTTTGCAAAGTGTGACCCACAGACAGGCAGCATCAGCATCTCCTGGGAGCTTGTTAGAAGGACAAAGGTGGCCATGGTCTCCACACTGAAGGGGAAACGGTCTGAAGTTATTTGTCTTACTAATGTTAATATTCCTCAGAGATACTTCTTTATCAGACTGAGTAACTTGGATATATTTTCTGACAACAAAATGACAGCTGAAATTTCAGCTGTGAAAGTTCATTCCAAAGCAAACTGTGTAAAGGGAGACCTAAAGGTGGAATGTGATTATCTTTAGTGGATGGGAAAGCACTCCATTATTTTTTCCATTATGTGTTTTTATTTATCCCTTTATTGTGTAGATTTTTAAATGCTTCCTGCTAGCTTTAAAAAAACTTAATTTGTGATTGTGTTTGGCTAATGTTTTGTACCCTTTTATTCTCCGTCCAGTACCCAACTTCCTCCTATTAAGAGAAACATAGCTGGTAATGTGGTCCCACCTCAAAGGAAAGATGAATTCTAAAACAGGATGGAAAATCACAGGTGACTCAAATATCCTTTCCAGGTCATGCACTTAACCCTCTCATTTAATTTCCCTTCACTGAGACACTTCCTTTTTCAAGATTGTAAACATAACCTGCACCTGCAATTACTTGAACAGAAATTAGTCTTGTGCTTTCCTCCTTATGAACAAAGAAGCATTCAAATCTTTAGCTGACTAAATGCCAACCTTTGTAGACATGGTTTTGAACTGGACTGGAACCCCAATGTAATTAAATGCATAAAAGGTACTACCCTTGGAAGTGCTCTGTCTTTGGAGATATCTCAGCACCTAGTATACACTAGGTCATTTAACTTACTATAAAACATCTCAGGACCGACAGTGTAAAACTGCAGTTCTCAATGTGGGGTGATGCTACTAATGACCAGATCTATATGGGCACACCATTTTCCTGACTCAGTACAGACGATTTCCTGGCTATCTACACTGCTTGACTTTACTCATTAATTGAATTAAATAACTGATAGCACCTATTTAAAGTCAGGGCCATGCCACCCCACAAAAGTAAAGAGAGGGCTAAAGTTATAGCCACTTACAGTAAGCTTAAGTTACACCGGCCTCAGGATCACCTAGTCGGGCTTATCAAAATGTAGAATCCCAGGCTTCCCACACTTTGGAACCTGAATCTCCAGGGAGTGTAGGACCAGGAATACGTATTTTTAAGAATTGTTTCAGGTGATACTTAAGTACTTTAAAGTTTGAGAACCGATGAAAGGCATAAGGACGCTGGTTATCTGAGAAAGTGAGAAAAAGAAGGAAGGATGAGTACACACACACACCCTTCCACAATAAATTTTGCTGATATCAGAATTTTGAGTAGAACTAGCTATCACAATAGGAGAAATATTGACTGTACTTTAGAGCAGCTGTTCTTGAGAAAAATTCAAACAAATATACGAAGCTTAAATGATAGTGAATGAAATCAAGTTCCTTAATTTTTAAATTTCTAATTATATGTTAAGGCATTTGCATGGAGAGACAATGCTTCCATAAATATGCAGTCACAGCACCTCAACATTCATCATTATTTGATATTAAGTTCTACATTGGAAATATGTTTTCCAGGAGGCTGGAATGTACTTTGAAGACTTGCACCTTTAAAACAGTGATGATTTTATAGAAAGTCTTATTTGTCTCTCCAACTTCAATTTTCACTCTTCAAGGCATTGGTGCTGGTTATGAAGCAAAAACAAGATATATGGCCTCAGTTTCCTCAAAGTGAATATTCTATCCTTCTCAAAAAGAACTTGTGAATAACAGTTTAAGCTTTTTGTGATAACTACTATCATTGTGAATATTATTTACCAAAGTACACTAACAGCATCAGAATTTATTCAGGTGTTACTCTGCCTACACAGAATGGTCTATGCTTTTTGATAGCTTACTGTCACCTTCTGATTAGGTTTTTCTAATCTCATATATTATAGAAATCAATGTAGTATGGTTCTTTAGATTGTATTTAAAAGTTTAAATAGACCCTCAGTGAAGGTCTAAGATGGTCTCTAACGGAGACTAGCATAAAGTACAGATTTACAACTGCGTTCCAGTGTTTTGCACATTTTAGGATGCCTGATATCCTAAAGAAGTGAGTAAATGAGGTAGCTTCACACAATGTTTCTATTTTAGAGTAACAGTGACTGCTTCGAACTTGAGACTCCTTGAAATCTCTTCTAAACAGTTTGAAGCATTTTGGAGAAACAAAGTCAGTCTCAAATACAGGAACGCTATTTGGTCACTCAGGCTATTTTTACCTTCCACATGAACAATTACATTAGTCTCACAGTGGATTTCCCCATTTTCATCTCCCATTGCGACAACCCATCCTGTACAATGCAGCTGGACTGACCTTCATGAAGGCCTCTTCAATCTTACCATGCTTATGCTTATAGCCTCCAGTGATGCCCAAATAGAGCTCAACCTTCTCAGCCTGCATTTGAAAACAATCAACAACCTTTCCAAGTTTGTTTCCTTTTACATGGGACTATGTCCAGCCGAATTGGTCTGGACTTCTTTCTTCAGAAATGCATACTTAATTCTTTTCTGAAGCTGTGCCTTTGGCCACACTATCTCCTATTACCATATCCACATATCAATTCCTCCCCATCTTTTAAATGTCATTCATAGTATCTCCCCTCCGTGGAAACTTCCCGTTCCTTCCACCGGAAGTTCTGAGCTCTATAAATGTCAGAACTATCCTTCTACCATAGTACAACATTGTCATTATCTGCATGTGTAATTCCCCAAAGTCGAGGACCTTGTCTTCATTCTTTCAACAAATATTTACAGAACACCAATAGCTTTTAAAGCAATGTTTTAGACATTACGGAGGCTGCCAAGTTGAATAAAATCTAATCCTTGCCTTCCCACTTTCTGGTACAATGTCAGGCACGTTGTTGGTGCTGAAAAAATATATGTGGAATAAATAAATGAGTAGTCCATCTCACTTTCAACAGCATAAGTTCTGGTTTATAACACAATAAATTAAATTAATAGGAAATTCTATTGCAGAAGAAGACTTTACCAGATTAACTTTTAGAATATCTAAATGTTACATATGCAGACATAAAAAGAAAAATATATATATACATTTTAAAACGCGAAGACAAAAGAAGTTTGAAAAATGTTAAGTCTGTTTTATATAAATTATAGATATATACATTGTTCTACTGTTAATTTCTTGATCTCCTATGATTCACAGATGATAAACCTCCACTGTTAATTAGTTCTATTAGTTCTTTAACATTACAATATATTACATGCTTGCTACATGCAATACTTTTCTGCAAATACTGACCACGTTTTAATCTGAATTTCTTTAGAAATTCTTTAGAGGCAATAATAATTAAATATATTTTCTTGACAATCATGTTCACATGATTTCAAATAAACTGAGAAGTAAAACACTAGATTAAGTATCCAGATTGTTATTCTAAATGATGGTAAATATAAGAAAATTGAAATCTTAGACTTTATTTTCTGGCTTCTATATGAATGGTTATAAGCCAGGAGTTAGAAGATAACTAAGGTAACTTTGCCTCACTCTGATACTTATATGTTGCACACACACACTGCTGGAAGATTGGATGGCATATTCAACGAGCATACAAAATAATTCAGATCAATGTCAACTTGCTCTCACCAGAAAATGAAGTCCTGTCGAGAGCCATCCTACCTTTCATTATAATTCAACAGAAATCTAGAGCACTAAGAATAAAATGTTTAAGGTATAGGATTATGTCTGTTCTAGTTTGAAAAAATGAGTGTTTTTAGATAAAACTTTCTCTTTTGAAATGGAAAGTCATTATTGCTGCAGAATATGGTTTCACATATTAAAAAGTTAAATTAATTTTCTATATAGCTCTAGCCCTGGCCATCTGAATAGAAATAGCTTGAATCTATACTCTTGAATGCCATGCTAATGACATGGGTCATGTCATTATAGGAATTTGTCATAAACAAATGGTGTCTTGTAAGTGACCTGGGGAAAATAAACTTACGTTCTAAGTAAGGATGTACCTTCAAAATTCATTCTCTATGGTACCCAAGTCAGAGAGAAATAATTGATTACTAATGGGGCAATATCAGGTTGGTCACATTATTGTTTGCCTGCATGAATAAGAGGTAAGGATTTTTTCAATTTCTGGAAGGTCACTCATTCATCATTTTTAACTGCTAAATGCTTAAATCTGCAGGTATTACTAGATTTCTTTAGTCTCCTCCCCAAACTTCTATATGTTATATCATCCTCCCACAAAAGACAAAAGCTTTGTGGTTTTCTCATCAATGTTGTCACAATTAATTGACAATATGGAGCACTACGGTTTCAACCTTATATGTTAAAGGAAGGGACTGTCCATCAACTATACTTCAATAAAAAAATAAAATTAAAAAAATAAAGGAAGGGATTGTCCAATGCAGTCTAAGAATTCAAGAATTTCAGCAGAGAAAAACCAAATGAGCTGGTTGAGGATGCTACTGGGGTATCAATGGGAGACTACATAAAAATTGATGAAAAGCATGAGTTTTAGAGTCACACTTAGGTTCAAGACCTGATTCTCATATTTACTTACATTTAAGTCCTTGGAAAATAACTCAAACTCTCTACTTCCCACTCTCTTTGTAGGTAAAATGGGAAGAAAAATTGTACTTAGATTTTAAATAATGTCTACAGAATGCTTACTACAGAAACTGGAATATGGCAAATTTTAGATAAATAATAGCTTTTGTTATTGATATTAGGCATTTCCAGATACAAAGGTTTAGATAGGAAAGGCATTTCCAAGAATGCTAGTTTTTGGTTTTTTTTCCTGTTTACTACTCTACTTTCCAATCTTTCTTTACCTGCCCCAGAAGACGACTTTGGCTTTAGTTTGGGTATGGCCAATGGGAAGTACTAGCAGAAGAGTGGGAAAGAATGGGGTCAAGACATTTATTCTCTCAGCTCTCGGCTGAGCACCCTCTGTTTGGCTGTGTCCCTTTAGAAAGGGCACAGGTCAAGTTGGGCCGA
>NW_020174065.1:27532-35099 GCF_003031525.2 Neophocaena asiaeorientalis asiaeorientalis | reverse complement strand
TTGTTCTCGCTCCCCACAACCCGACTGAGTCTACCACCTAATTCCAGCTGAATACACCCCAATACATGAGAATCTAAGTGTATACTGTTGGTACAAAAAGCCTAGTGTATCCTAGAGAAGCCCAGGTGTTAATCAGGAAAAATGAAGATGTGTATACAATCTGAAGTAAAGGCATATAAGGGGACTCCAGGCGGCTTGAAATATACGAAATGGGTTTCAGGCAGTTTGTAGCAAAACAGCAATTTGTGTCTGTGTCACATCTTGGGTGGTTCCTTATGGATGCCATAGAGGCTAGCTGCTCTGCTTAAAGGAACCTAGCACAATAGAACAAAATAGCACAGTCACTCCATTTCTGAAGTCCACTCTGTTTTTATAAGTGTCAACAGCTATGTTTTAGAGCAGTATTAATATAAGCTCTGTGGACTTCTCAGGATTGGCCCAAAGCTAACTGGAGGGTTCTAAACTTCAGATCAGGAAATACACATGCATGTGCACATGCACACACTGACTACAAGAATATCCAACGCTATGTGATACACGAGAAAAAGGAAACCGAGCGGGAAAAAAAAAGGGAAAAGACCTCTATTGTCTAGTAACCTGATAGCGGTATCAACTTTATACAGCTATGAAAGCAGTAAAGCGTGAGTTGGAAGTTCCAATTAGGAAATTCCAAGGACCCCTAAGACATTCCCTTTGTACAACTAATCAGATGTCCTAAGAGGACTAGAGAGACAATACGAAGTGTAGTTTGGAACTCAGGACTCTTCCCATGTCTCGGGAGAGGGGTCCTTCTCAGTTCTTGACCACCTAAATCATCTCCGCGGGGAAGCTAAAATAGCTACAATTATTACAATAGAGGAGAAAACATTAGTGCCTCAAGTTTCTTTGGGTCCTTATGATGGCTTGTAATACTTCTGGTCTGTGTCTTTATTCCCGTCTTACCCCTAGGTACTTCATGACCTTATCTGTATTCTGCATTGGCTTCTTTGTAAGCTCTGGTTTAAAGAAACGGTTACACTGCTAAAAACAGTAATATAAAAAATTTCAAAGTCACTGTTTTGAATTTTACATACGTCTATTAGTGACAAATGTCCCAGTATAGTATTGAATCCTCCTAAGCATTTCGTCTCTGTCTTATGATATATGACGTTAATGGTTGGTGTTACCGAGGAGAATAAACTATCCTATACCATGCAGCAGCTTAGATGAACACTTTTAACTGTATGACAGGGCACGAATAAAAGCCCTTTCATATTTATCTAGGCTAGTCCTTCTACTCCTGCTTTACCGAAATTAGGTAATTATGAGGTATTTTGATGGAAACCAGATCCCAAATACAGTAGAACCTTATCTTTAACATAAATATTTTGGTAAAATATCTCACAGGGACCTGTTTGTCCCACCTTTACTTAAGATCATATTTATACTGGAGAACTTTTCTTAAGTCTTACTTTTAATAGTTTTTAGGGTTTTTTTTTTCCATTGTGGGAATGCAAGTTTATCCCAATGAGGAGGTAGTTTGTGTGTGCATTGCATTCAGTAACATAATGAATGCTTAATATCAGCAATAATTACATACTGACAGCATGAACGTCTTTTGAAAAATGATTGCTGGTTTTGTTTTTCAAAGGTAATGGAAACCCTTATATATGTCAACAGACTGCAGCAGAAGCCCCAATAGGAAGAGTTGAGAGGCAAATGGAATGAAACTGTGGTATCAAAGCAGTTGAGGAGTTTGTAATTCTAAACTAAACATAGTTTTTCCACACCATAATGGTGTATTTTAAAGGTACTTTTTACTTATTGGTAGAGAACAAATTTCCCTCCAGCTAACATCTTTTGTCATCTGGTTGCATGTAGTCAAAAGTTCTACTTTCTAGACAATCTGTTTTTTTAATCAAGTAAAAGAAGAAAGGACTGTTTGCTTACTATTTGACTGTTACGGAGTTCAAATATTGGTAAACAAAGTATCCTTAATATACATTTTCACTTCCTTGCCATTATACAACCCCATTCATTCATGTTAATGTTTTCAGACGTATTTCAGGATCAGTTTATATGATAAAATATAATTCACTGTTCTTTGTTCACTTAAGTTGCATTCAATGCTTTAATAAGACTGACATGTGGGCTCAAACTGGACTGCTGATTTGTGAAACTTGTGGTGGTTCAGGTGGCAGTGGCACATGCAAAGTTTTATTCATATAAATGGCCATCATCTCTGCTTAGGCACCAAGAGCATGATTAGTTGGTTTCCTGGGTTCACACTAGTTAAGATATTTGTGATACATGCTATTTAAGGAGTTTCTCTAATTTGGCCTTAGGGAAACAATGAGAGGCTAAAGTAAGTGAGATAAAATATGAATAAGTTTATAGAATTGACTTGGATACTCTATATTTTCTACTGTCACTTTCAGTTACTACTGTGACTGATATCTCCTCACATAACCAAGAGTTTGGGGGTGCATAGTTCAGGGCTCAAATAGCAGCTCAATGATGCCATTGAGACCCTAGCCTCCTTCTAATTCCACCCTCTTTAATAGGTGACTTTTATTTTCCTGGTTTCAAGGCAGACACTGAACTTCTGAATGTCATACCCAAATCTGACATTTATTTCCTGGAAGGTAGCCTGCTCCAGTGACTTCTTCCTAAATCTCATCAGCCACAACTCTGCTCATGGCCAACCCAAGCTGTTAGAGAGTCTGTGAAATCAAGGACATTACTTTCTAATCTCTATAGAACAAGAAAAGGGGGATGGAAAGGATGCTGAGTGAGCCAAACTGTAGTATCTGCTCACTAAAGAATTTTATTAATTATTTTAGCCTCAGGCCAAAAGATGGGCAATCTCATTGTCCTTTTCTTTTGTCTTCAACCTATGCTTTAGAAACACATGCTGGTCATAGCAAGTTGGCCACAGGGGCTCTCATTTCCCTCTGTATTTTTTTCAGGTTTCAATTATGATGATACAACCAGGTAGTAGATACTATTTGTTGCTTACTTAGTATTCATTTCTCCACTTTTTTGTATATTAGAACCCCAATTTCAATCAGATATCTCCTTAATTCCATGTAGCTGTATGTCTCAAGAGAAAATGAACTCACCCCGATTTTAGGAAGGGATTCTTTCAAGAGTAATCTTGCCTATGATTGGTTCTGGAACCAGCATATGACCCCATTCTGACCTGAAGTGTAATGGGAATTCTTCCAGGGAGTAAGGGAGAATTCCTTGCTACTGTGAGATAGCCATAGGAATGTCCCCTGGATATTAATGGAGGTAGATATGATGCCTAGGACTGCTGCAGTCATTTTGCTACTACACTGAGGATAAAGCCACACTTAGAATTACAGAGCAGGGAAATAGAAAGCACCTGGGCCCTTGATGACATTGCTGAATCACCCGGCCCTGAAGCCCACTCCACCGTTGAACTTCCAGTCAAGGGAGATCTTTTGTTCTTTACTGTTTTAGTCAGTTGGAGTCTGGATTTCTGTTACTTGTAGCCAAAAGCATCTTAATTCTTATGAATTGTCTGAGATCTTTGTCCTTAAAAGTTCTGAGAAGTTTGTGTTTATGCCATTACTGTTACCTTTGCTGCTTGTAACTCAAATTAAATGGGATTTCCCAGAGAGACATATCATTGTAGAGATACACTATACGCATCGGTACATTTAGAGCTAACTTGCTACCAAGAACGTGCTAAGAAAATGCATTATACCTCACACCCCTTCCAGTTCAGGGTTTTGGCAATACAGGGAACTGAGCCACAGGTACAATGCATATCAACTGGAAAACATTTCTACAAAATTGGTAAACAAGTGGAATTTCACCAGCCACATTATACTGGGACAACCAAGATATAACTAATGTGAAATGCAGTAGAATCTACAAGGCCAAAAGGCTGTCAAACATACCACCAAAGCAGCCAAAGGGACCCCTGAAACTAAACTGAATGTCAGGCTAACTGTGCAGCAAACAGAAGACTCCGTCCAAATCAAAAGGTACTGTGCAAAAAGCAAAAAGGAAGAAACAGACAATGCGTTATATGCTCCCACAGTTCCCAAACTATACTTGAGGTGGCATGTAGGAATTGAAAAGCCTGATTAGGGCTTTAATGTTCTCAAATGTGCCACAGAAAGAGAGAAAGAGAGAGAGAGAGAGAGAGAGAGAGAGAGAGAGAGAGAGAGAGAGAGAATATAATAAAATGCCTCACATTATAAGACAGAAGGATAAATGATATTAACATACAGGCCACCGTAGAACCTCTTTTACAAGATACTGGATTATTTCCTAAGACACCTGCTTAGTGTTAGATACAACAGAAATCATGGGGTAGTAGCAAATGTCAGAAAAAAGAGGAAAAAGGAGACACATTAAAAGCCCTTTTTAAAAAGTAGTCAGTGTAAGAGAATGCAACACATAATTTGAATATAAATGAACTGATGAAATGCTAGAAAATAATGGCTCACATAAATAAAGCCCCAAACAAATGAATTTTTAAAAGATTCTCTTCTTCTGATTTTATAAGTTATTTACTGTTTTATGTCAGAATCATGGATTTGGTTAGTAGATGGCATGGTATAATTAAAAAGGTGTTAGAAGGTATTCATTTAAAATATAAGATATGGGCCCAGACTTCCTGGGTCTGTTGAAATAAAGATTTTTCCCTAAAAAAAAATATATATATATATATATGTATATATAAGATATGGTGCCCACTGTGATTAATTTTAGGGACCTTTCCTAAGAGATTGAGAGTAAGAGACACTGTTCTAAGCCTCAGTCTGAATGTTCACACTACTTTGATTACCTACAAAGAGAAAGGAGCGAAACATATATACAAGTGAATAACCAGGAAATGCTAACGTGAATTTTCTTTATTGTTGAAACTTTCTCAGATTATGCAATTCTTTAGTAAAACAGTATTGAGTCACTAACAATAGGAAACATATGTTCTTCACACATTTAGTAGAAAACAAATGTTAAGAAGGACTACTCCTAACACTGACATGCAGAGTGAGGAGTCTGGACAAATTTACACACATGAAAAGGCTCATCTCTTTCTTATCCAAACGCCTGTCAGGTTTCAAGGTTAAAGCCATATTTATGTTTTCATTTTTTCTTCACATAATTGGTAAGGTTATATCTACGAATATTATACCACCTAATTTCAAAAATTTCAAATAGGTTAAAAGGCAATTTATCATCAGCTTTAAAATGGGATGTTAACAGTTTTATAGTTAAATTAGGCTATGAAAAATGGGTAAAGGTTGTCTATGGGAAAAAAAAAACTTTTTATGACAAAGATAATTGAACTCACAGAGAGGAAGGTATAACCCGAAATGATTTAGCAAATTCATCATGGAAGTGTGTCATTATATTAATTTAGAGAGAAAATCACTTTTTTATTTACCCATCTCTAATGAATTCATCTCTCCATTCAGACAGGCCAGGGACCAGCGAAACGTTAATGATGAACATGTCAAAAGGTGGAATATAACCTTGTTACATTCACCACAATACTCTCAGCAGTTTGGAACAATTTTCTTGACGTGCTTGAAATCCTCTATGAGAGGATTCTTTAAAACGCCATCTTATTGAAAGATAAAAGAGAAATTCTTTGGGAAAGTTCCTTTTAGTCATTTTCTAAACTATTTTTTATGAGAGGAGTGATGCATATTCATGGTAGAGAATCTGGAATATGAAGAAAAGCATAAAACAGAAAATAAAAATTACCCGCAGTTCCACTTTTCCAAGGTAACTAACAATTGTGAATATTTTGGTCTATCTTCTCTCACTGTCTTTGAATCTTTATAAAATCATTATCATAGTGTAAACGATTTGGTTATGTGTTATTTTGCTTACTCAACATTACATCATGAAGCCCTCCCCAGGCACCATGTTGAGAACCAGCAGAAAATACAGATGGCAGCTTCTAACAAATTGCTGGGATATTTGAATCATTAAAGGTTGAATATAAAGTATGTTTAATATATTATGAAGAATAAAAGAAGGGGGTGAATATATGAATAAGAAGCAAGAGACTACGGAAAATGACAAAGCAGATTTAGAAATGAAAATACTATAACTTTTAGAAATAAAAAATAGAATGTGGAGATGGTTAAAATGATTGAATAATTGAATGTTTAGGTTAATGGCTGAGTACAAACACCTAAAGAAATTATTAGTGATTTGAAAGTTAGATCTGAAGATACAATCTACAATGCACAAGGAAACCAAAGAGATGGAAACTATAAAAGAGGGTTTGAGATATGGAGAACAGAGTAAGGAGGTATATCTTATTCTAAGTGGAGTTCTGTAAGAAGTGGAGAAAAAGAATGAAAGAAGGGACTGACATATATTTGTACAAAGAGAAAACTTTTAAAATAGAGAAGAGACTATGCTGAAAAGGATACACTGATGTGTATAAAATAGATAACTAATAAGAACCTGCTGTAGAGCACAGGGAAGTCTACTCCACTTTGCAGTACAACTAACACAACACTGTAAAACAACTATACCCCAATTAAAAAAAAAAGAATTTAGAACTAAACGTACCATTCATGAATGAAAAATACAAACATTTCAGACAGCAAACAGACTGTATTTGGTAGCAGCCTGCCCTCACTGAAGGAAACCATACAGAATTACTCTTCAGGCATTAAGAAAATGATCGCAGAGGGATGCAGGAAGGTATGATGTGAAAAAAAGTATTAAATACCTGGGTATATTCAATCAACTGATTCAATAATTATTTATTTATGAGCAATGACTGTGTGGTAGGCCCTCTTTTAAGTGCTGCCTGACGCACAGCAAGGAATAACCACCACAACAAAAATTTCTCCCTTCATGGAGCTTGCAGTCTAGTGACTATCTAAACAAATACTGACTGTATAAAGCAATAACAGTGCACCTTTTGTGAATTAAAAAGAAGAAGTCTAAGATACTGAGCAGCAATAAGAAAAGTTGAGAGAAGCAGCAGAAATAAAGGTATTTACTTTGCCTGAAAAAGAATAAAAATATAGCTAAAAGTGAACTTTGATAAGTATATATATGAATTTTCTAGGATATAATGAAAAGAACAGAGATAAAGTATAAAACTTCCAAACTCAACCAATGTGAAAGAAGGGAAAGAAATCAGTGAAAATGACACATAAAAATGTCAGGTAAATAGAAAGCACAGAGGGGGGGAGCTTCAAGATGGCGGAAAAGACGTGGAGATCACCTTCCTCCCCACAAATACATCAGAAATACACCTACATGTGGAACAACTCCTACAGAACACCAACTACTGAATGCTGGCAGAAGACCTCAGACCTCCCAAAAGGCAAGAAAGCCCCCACGAACCTGGGTAGAGCAAAAGAAAAAAGAGAGACAAAAGAATACGGACGGGACTTGCACCTCTGGGAGGGAGCCGTGAAGGAGGAAAGCTTTCCACACACTAGGAAGCCCCTTCGCGGGCGGAGACGGGGTTGGCGGAGGGGGGAAGCTTCGGAGCCGCGGAGGAGAGCACAGCAACAGGGGTGCGGAGGACAAAACGTAGAGATTCCCGCACAGAGGCTCGGTGCCGACC
>NW_020174065.1:19378-27013 GCF_003031525.2 Neophocaena asiaeorientalis asiaeorientalis | reverse complement strand
GGTGCCGGCCGGCACTCACCAGCCTGAGAGGCTTGTCTGCTCACCCGCCGGGGCGGGCGGGGCTGGGAGCTGAGGCTCGGGCTTGGGTCAGAGCGCAGGGAGAGGACTGGGGTTGGCTGCGCGAACACAGCCTGAAGGGGTTAGTGCGCCACACCAAGCCAGGAGGGAGTCCTGGAAAAAGTCTGGAGCTGCCGAAGAGACAAGAGACTTTTATTTCCCCCTTTGTTTCCTGGTGCTGGTGCGCGAGGAGAGGGGATTAAGAGCGCTTCTTAAAGGAGCTCCAGAGACGGCGCGAGACGCAGCTATCAGCGCAGACACCAGAGACGGGCATGAGACGCTAAGGCTGCTGCAGCAGCCACCAAGAAGAAGCCTGTGTGCAAGCACAGGTCACTCTCCACCCCTCCCCTCCCGGAGCCTGTGCAGCCCGCCACTGCCAGGGTCCCGGGATTCAGGGAAAACTTACCCGGGAGAACACACGGCGCGCCTCAGTCTTAGAGGGGATTAAGAGCGCTTCTTAAAGGAGCTCCAGAGACGGCGCGAGACGCAGCTATCAGCGCAGACACCAGAGACGGGCATGAGACGCTAAGGCTGCTGCAGCAGCCACCAAGAAGAAGCCTGTGTGCAAGCACAGGTCACTCTCCACCCCTCCCCTCCCGGAGCCTGTGCAGCCCGCCACTGCCAGGGTCCCGGGATTCAGGGAAAACTTACCCGGGAGAACACACGGCGCGCCTCAGTCTGGTGCAACGTCAGGCCGGCCTCTACCGCCGCAGGCTCGCCCGGCATCCGAACCCCTCCCTGCCCCCGGCCTGAGTGAGCCAGAGCTCCCGAATCAGCGGCTCCTTTAACCCCGTCCTGTCTGAGCGAAGAACACACGCCCTCAGGCGACCTACACGCAGATGTGGCCAAATCCAAAGCAGAACCCCAGCAGCTGCGCAAACAAAGAAGAGAAAGGGAAATCTCTCCCAGCAGCCTCAGGTGCAGCGGATTAAATCTCCACAATCAACTTGATGTACCCTGCATCTGTGGAATACCTGAATAGACAACGAATCATCCCAAATTGAGGAGGAGGACTTTGGGAGCAACGATGTATATATATTTTTCCCTCTTCCTCTTTTTGTGAGTGTGTATGTGTATGCTTCTGTGTGTGAATTTGTCTGTATAGCTTTGCTTTTAGCATTTGTCCTACGGTTCTTTTTTTTTTAGTATAGTTTTCAGCACTTGTTATCATTGGTGAATTTGGTTTTTGGTTTGGTTGTTCTTTCTTTTCTTTTTAATTACTTAAAACATTTTTAATATAATTATTTTTTTTATTTTAATAACTTTTTTGTAAGTTTAATTTAATTTAATCTTTTTCTTTCTTTCTTTTTTTTCTCCCTTTTATTCTGAGTCGTGTGGATGACAGCCTCTTGGTGCTCCAGCCAGGGGTCGGGCTGTGCCTCTGAGGTGGGAGAGCTGAGTTCAGGACATTGGTCCACCAGAGACCTCCCAGCTCCACGTAATATCAAACGGCGAAAATCTCCCAGAGATCTCCATCTCAACACCAAGACCCAGCTCCACTCAACGAACAGCAAGCTACAATGCTGGACACCCTATGCCAAACAACTAGCAAGACAGGAACACAACCCCACCCATTAGCAGAGCGGCTGCCTAAAATCATAATAAGGTCACGGACACCCCAAAACACACCACCAGATGTGGACCTGCCCACCAGAAAGACAAGATCCAGCCTCATCCACCAGAACACAGGCACTAGTCCCCTCCACCAGGAAGCCTACACAACCCCCTGAACCAACCTTAGCCACTGGGGGCAGACACCAAAAACAACGGGAACTACAAACCTGCAGCCTGCAAAAAGGAGACCCCAAACACAGTAAGTTAAGCAAAATGAGAAGACAGAGAAACACACAGCAGATGAAGGAGCAAGGTAAAAACCCACGAGACCTAACAAATGCAGAGGAAATAGGCACCGTACCTGAAAAAGAATTCAGAATAATGATAGTAAAGATGATCCAAAATCTTGGAAAAAGAATGGAGAAAATACAAGAAACGTTTAACAAGGAATGAGAAGAACTAAAGAGCAAACAAACACTGATGAACAACACAATACATGAAATTAAAAATTCTCTAGAAGGGATCAATAGGAGAATAACTGAGGCAGAAGAATGGATAAGTGGTCTGGAAGATAAAATAGTGGAAATAACTACTGCAGAGCAGAATAAAGAAAAAAGAATAAAAAGAATTGAGGACAGTCTCAGAGACCTCTGGGACAACATTAAATGCACCAACATTCGAATTCTAGGGGTCCCAGAAGAAGAAGAGAAAAAGAAAGGGACTGAGAAAATATTTGAAGGGTGTGTAGTTGAAAACATCCCTAATATGGGAAAGGAAATAGTTAATCAAGTTCAGGAAGCACAGAGAGTCCCATACAGGATAAATCCAAGGAGAAGCATGCCAAGACACATATTAATCAAACTATCAAAAATTAAATGCAAAGAAAAAATATTAAAAGCAGCAAGGGAAAAACAACAAATAACATAAGGGATTATAGTGGAAAAATTAGCTAACATGGGAAAGGAAATAGCCACCCAAGTCCAGAAAGCACAGAGAGTCCCAGGTAGGATGAAGCCAAGGAGAAACACGCCTAGGCAAACAGTAATCAAATTGAAAAAATTAAAGACAAAGAAAAATTATTAAAAGCAACAAGGGAAAAATGACAAATAATATACAAGGGAACTCCCATAAGGTTAACAGCTGATTTCTCAGCAGAAACTCTACAAGCCAGAAGGGAGTGGCAGGACATATTTAAAATGATGAAAGGGAAAAACCTACAACCAAGATTACTCTTTCCAGTAAGGATCTGATTCAGATTTGATGGAGAAATTAAAACCTTTACAGACAAGCACAAGCTAAGAGAATTCAGCACAACCAAACCAGCTTTACAACAAGTGCTAAAGGAACCTCTCTAGGCAGGAAACACAAGAGAAGGAAAAGACCTACAATAAGAAACCCAAAACAATTAAGAAAACAGTAATAGGAACATACATATCGATAATTACCTTAAATGTAAATGGATCAAATGCTCCAACCAAAGACACAGACTGGCTGAATGGATACAAAAAGAAGACCCATATATATGCTGTCTCAAGAGACTGACTTCAGACCTAGGGACACATACAGACAGAAAGTGAGGCTATGGAAAAAGATATTCCATGCAAATGGAAATCAAAAGAAAGCTGGAGTAGCAATTCTCATATCAGACAAAATAGACTTTAAAACAAAGACTATCAGAAGAGACAAAGAAGGACACTACATAATGATCAAGGGATCAATCCAAGAAGAAGATATAACAATTGTAAATATTTATGCACCCAACATAAGGCACCTCAATACATAAGGCAAATACTAACAGCCATAAAAGGGGAAATCGATAGTAACACAATCATAGTACTGGACTTTAACACCCTACTTTCACCAATGGACAGAGCATCCAAAATGAAAATAAATAAGGAAAGACAAGCTTTAAATGATACATTAAACAGGATGGACTTAATTGATATTTATAGGACATTCCATCCAAAAACAACAGAATACCCTTTCTTCTCAAGTGCTCATGGAACATTCTCCAGGATAGATCATACCTTGGGCCACAAATCAAGCCTTGGTAAATTTAAGAAAATTGAAATCTTATGAAGTATCTTTTCTGACCACAATGCTATGAGATTAGATATCAATTACAGAAAAAATCTGTAAAATATAAAAACACATGGAGGCTAAACAATACACTATTTAATAACCAAGTGATCACTGAAGAAATCAAAGCGGAAATGAAAAAAATACTAGAAACAAATGATAATGAAAACATGACGAAGGTGGGGGAGGGATAAATTGGGAATTTAGGAATGACACATACACGCTACTATGTATAAAATAGGTATCTAATAAGAACCTACTGTATAGCACAGGGAACTCTACTCAATACTCTGTAATGAGCTATATGGGGAAAGAATCTAATAAAGAGTTGATATATGTAAATGTATAACTGTCTCATTTTGCCTTACACCTCAGTAGAACACAACACTGTAAATCAACTATACTCCAGTAAAATTTTTTTAAAAACTTACCTAAAAATATTCATAATTGAAATCTATGTTGGCATAAAATATATTTTAGTTTTATATATTTTGACTTCGAAGTGATTTTTAAAATTTTCTTGAGTAAGCATATGTGTATCAAAAGAATAAAGATGATCGTTTTCTTATTTGTCACACTTCAGTTCTCCAAAACAAAAAATAGAAAAAAAAAAGAAAGCACAAAATATGGTAGCCATGATTCGAAACACCACATATTACAATTAAAAATGAACTAAAAGTCCTAGTTAACAAAGATTTTCAGACCAGAACAAAAAAACCAAATCCAACTAAATGTGTTCATAAGTGCCACATGTAAATTAAAAGTACACAAAATGGGGCTTCCCTGGTGGCGCAGTGGTTGAGAGTCCGCCTGCCGATGCAGGGGACACGGGTTCATGCCCCGGTCCGGGAAGATCCCACATGCCGCGGAGCGGCTAGGCCCGTGAGCCATGGCCGCTGAGCCTGCGTTAGCAAATATAAACAAAATAAAGCTGGCTTGCCAATATCAATAATACATGAAATAGACTTTAAAGAAAAGGTATTATTAGATATAGAGAGGGCCACTGTATAAGAGTAAGAATTTCACCTTATCAGAAAGACATATCTAGAATACATACTGAGACTATATAATTATGTATCTAAAAATGCAGTGTCAAAATATATAAAGTAAAATTTGTCAGATTGTGAAGAGAAATACACAAATAGGCCACCCGAGTAAAATGTTTTCAAAATTCCTCCTACCAACTGATAGGTTGGTAGAAAAAACAAACAGCACAATACATAAAATTTTAAAATTTGAGATATACAACCAACTCACTCAAACTAATGCATCCAACAATTTCAGAACACAAAAGCTTTTCAAACACACAGGGAGCATTAATGACAATGATACACTGAGCCTTACTGCAACTCTATAAATTTAAAAGTATTAGTATTATTAAATAAATTTATCCTAATACAATGTTGTTTTTATCTGTTATATTAAGATTATATGTGAGATCTTATTTAAAAAAATTCTAATCCAAAAAAAGGGATAGTTAAAGTAAATTACCATGTTGCATACTATTAAGGCATCTTAATTTTTCATTGAATAATCATGGCATAATTACTCTATTGTTTCTGATTTGGGTAATTTAAATTTTTTGCTACTATACATACCACTGTGACAAAGCTCCTATTATGTAAAAGTCATTGTAAGAGTCTAATTACTTTCTTAAGGGTATATTCCCAGTATTTGAATTATTAGAACAAGTCTATGAATTATTAGACCTAAAATTCCCTGTAGGTGTTGCACAAAAGTTTTACTAATGTTATTCTGAGCAGCAGGATATGAGGGTGTCTATTTTACAATACTTTTGACAAAACTGTCAGTAAAAATTGTAATCTTATCATTTTGATTAGCATATCTTTGATTACCAAGTTATTCATGATGTTGAATACAGTCCGTAAATTTCTTGGCCATTTTATTTATTCTTATTATTTGTTTAATCATTCAATTATGTGCTTTGCTGCTTTTAAAAAATAGACTTAAAGAACAATTCAATCCCTTCATGCCTGTTGAATATATTTAACCTTGTTAGTCATTTTTATCTTTTGATATTTGCTGTTAAAAATGTTCTTTTTGGGGTTTCCCTGGTGGCGCAGTCGTTGAGAGTCCGCCTGCCGATGCAGGGGATAATGTAGTCAAAATCTTTTCTCTTGTGAGGACCATCTTTTTTAATAAAAAAATTCTTGAAAAACTGTCCTCTATCTAGAGATTAACCAGGAACTTTTCCACGTATCTTATGGTTTCATTTTTAATATAAACTCCCTAAATCATTATATAAAAATACACATATATGTGTATGTCTATATATATGTGTGTGTCTGTGTATATACATATATTTTAAATTTATTTAATTCAGGGCCATTTGTCCCATCCATTGACTTGTCTGCTCATCTTAAGTTAGACCCATATTGTTTTTTATCCCCAGCTTTATTGTGATATAATTGTCAAACAAAACTTGTATATATTTCATGAGTACAACATGATGTTTTGATATACATATACACTGTGAAATGATTATCACAAACCAGCTAATTAACATATACATTGCCTTGCATAGTTACTTTTTTTTTTGTGGTAACACTTAAGACACACTATCATAGCAAATTTCAAGTATACAGTAGAGTATTATTAACTACAGTCACCATGATGTATATTACTTCTCCAGAATTTATTCATGCCACGTAACTGAAACTTTGTAGTGTTTGACCAATACCTCCTCATTTCCCCCACTCCCCAGCCCTGGCAACCACCGTTCTACAATTTGCTTCTATGAATTAGACTTTTTTAGATGCCATACAGATCATGCAGTAAGATCATGCAGTGTTTGTCTTTCTTTGGATTATTTCACTTAGTATAATGTCCTCCAGGTTCATTCATTTGTTGCAAATAGCAGGATTTCTTTCTTTATTACACCTGAATAATAATCCACTGTGTGTGTGTGTGTGTGTAATTTTCTTTATCCATTCATCCCATTGATGGACACTTAAGTTGTTGCCATATCTTGGTTATGATGAATGCTGCTGCAATGAACATCAGAGTACAGATATCTCTTCAGGCTATGATTGAGTATCAAGATATTTTCTAATTTCACTTTTCTTTTTTGACCCATTGGTTGTTCAGGAGTATGTTGTTTAATTTCCACATAACTGTGAATTTTCCATTTTTTTTCCTGTTATTGATTTCTAGTTTTATACCATTGTGGTCAAAAAAGATACTTTTTTGTTAGTTATAGTTCAAGTTTTCCTACCCAGCACTGGTTTCTGCAGTAGTTACTGTTCATGAGTCTCTGCTCTGGTGAGCCATGACTCCTTTGTATTTGACTGTCTGTGTTTTCACTCTTTCTTCATCTCTCTTTTGGATCCTTGAAGTGTTGTTGGTTTTTCAGTCTGTTCAGCCTTTTAGTTGTTGTTAGGATGGAGTGGCAGCCTCCAAGCTCCTTACATGTGGAACTGGAAACTGGAAGTCTGTCTTTGATTTTTGACAATATAATGTGTCTCAGTGTCTCACTGAAGTTCAGCCTACTAGAGGTTCTTTGGGCATCATGGATATGAATGTTCATTTCCTTCTCCAGATTTGGGAAGCTTTTCCTCATTATTTCTTTAAATAAGGTTTCTGACCCTTTCTCATTCTCTATTCCTTCTGGTACTCCCTTAATGCATCTATTGGTTCTCCTGATGGGTGCATCATAAGTCACCCAGGCTCTTTTTCACTCCTTTTCACTCTTTTTTTCCCTCTAACTGGATAATTTCAAATGACTTGTCTTCAAGGTCATTGATTTTTCTTCTGCATGTTCAAGTCTGCTTCAGGGACCACAGTCGTGTCCAATGTCTTAGGGCCTATTACCAGGGGTGACCATAGGCCTGGCTTCTGCCTAGTCCCTTGGATGGGTCTCTGGATGGGCAGGAATGCCTCAGATTACAGTAGAGCAGCATTGAAGTTAGGTTATAAGACTGCTTC
>NW_020174065.1:19035-19205 GCF_003031525.2 Neophocaena asiaeorientalis asiaeorientalis | reverse complement strand
CTCCCAGGACTGCAGTCAGATCCCAGGACTGCATTACTCCCATTATCTCATCTTTGTAATTGTTTATTGCAAATATATTGACCACTTTTCCATTTTATGGTTTCTTCATCTAAATTAGATGTACTTATGAGATTAGATATCTACTTTCTTCCCCCTATAACTCTCCCATT
>NW_020174065.1:5060-19003 GCF_003031525.2 Neophocaena asiaeorientalis asiaeorientalis | reverse complement strand
TTTTTACTTTGCCTTCTGGAGACATTTCTTCATTTACTCATACAATTTGTTCAGCTTTCCTTTAAATGCAGCTTTTAGAGTCCTAGTTGCATTTGCTTTTCTTCTCATTCCTTTCTCATGTTATATCCTCTAAACTTTTCACTTGTTTTAGTGGAAACGTACTGTCAGAAATATGTTGCTACTTTGAACCTTCAGGAAAATCTTGCCTTTCTCTTATAATGCAGAATAATTTTAATAGATACCATTTAGAAAAGTTAGGTATAGACACTTTTTCCAATGAGAAACGACTTATTCAGGCCTGGCATATGCCCAAAGTCAGTGGAGTGTTCTAGCACTCATGCTGGACAGTTCCCCAAATGGAAACATACTCACACAAGCACATCACACTGCATACCAGGGCATGTTTGTGTGTAACTATTTTAATGGGAAGTTATATCAGTCCCAACCCATCTGCTACAATGTGACCCTGGGAATTCTCTATTGATAAAACGTTTACTCTTGTTCCCTTTGTGCTGTTCCCTTTGTCAAGGTGGAATGGTGACTGACATATTGCATGAATGCAAGTGCATGTTTCACCATGTACTATTTCAATGAACGCTAAGTAACTTTAATATGTTCCCAAATCCTTCACTAATATTTTGTCATTGTGAGAATGACATTTTACCACAATCATTAAGGAAAATAATTAATTGCCAGGGTCTTTCTTACTAAGTTGGTGGGGCCTACAAAAGTTTTTATTTTATTTTTTGCATCACAATTAATGTTTAGATGCTCAGCATTAGAAAATCATTCAAACAACAATAATCCGTGAACAAGGAGGGGGTTACGGGCATTGACCCTTCACAGAGTCAATAATTTGCATATAACTTTACAGTGGATTCTGCGTATCCATGGTTCTGCAGCCACGGATTCAACCAACCACAGATTGTGTAGTACTATCATACATATTTATTGAAAACTATCTGTGTATAAGTGGATCTGCGTAGTTTGAACCTGTGTCGTTCAAGGCTCAACTGTACATTTATTTTTTTAAGAAAGGAGGGAAACACAATTCATACTGAAGTTTGGTCAGGCTCCTTGGTGAGGCTACCACTGATGAAGCTAGTTCATGTTGAGCTTGAGCTTCCTCTTCTCTGAATTCCTCGTATATTTAATTATGAAATACACAAGTTGGCCTATTGATGCATAAGGTCTTATTCTGCATTTTACATGTTTGCAACTCTTCTTTCCCTACACACTCCCTAAAAGAGAATGAACATTTAAAACCTTGAGAATATGGATCATGCCTCTAATACATTTAATGTGCTTCCCTTGACCTCTCCCTGCAGGGTCCTAAAAAACAGTGAGTCCAAGGTGGATTTCACAAATATTCTATTCTTGGTTTCTAATTCTGCATTAAAATTTGCAATTATACAAATAAAAGTAGTATAGGGGAAAATGTTATATAAGTTGTGATTGAGAAACAGTGGCAATAAAGGGTCTGGTTTTATTACTTTCTCATATGGTATCAAGTGATAAAATCTGCTTCAAAATGAAAGATTCACATAAATCAGTTCACTTATAGCATACATTTGCCTTAAAACTAAAGTGAAGCACATTAAAGTAGGAATTAAAAGCCTTGGATTCAAGGCCCAGCTTTCCCATTTAATAGAGGTGACTCTTCAAAATATCAGATTCTTTAGCTTCCTCTTGTCTTCATTCATCAGACCTTGACATTTAGAATAATATTACTTTTGCTGACTTGATTGAAAACACAAACATAGATGTGGACACTTATATCATGCATCAGTACTTTCTGGTCAGCCAGATACTACAGAACACGTTTATACTATTTTTTAAATGATCATCAAAATAAAATATGTTATATCTAATATATATATAATATTTTTCTGTAGGTATCTCATAACTCCCTGAGAATACACCCATGTACCCAGTTTAATACATAGTGATGTAAAGCAATTCTATTTAAAATCTGGCTCACAGACCAGAGCCAGTCTACAAATTGTTTTTATTGTTCTTTCATAAAAGAAGTATATAAAGTGAGGGTAAGCATTTAGTAACTTCTATAGCAACTGGATAATGTCGTCTGAATGAAACAATAAAAAAATACTTGGCTACTTTTTATGTCTGTTTTTTTTATATTACTCTTTCTAGTTATTGATTTTTATGGTATTTTACTGAAGTATTGGTCCTTAAGGAACTGAAAATTAAAGCAAAACAAAACACCTGGTACTTAACCTCAGGTAGTTTCAGAATCACTGGTATGTTTTGTTGCTGCTAAAGTTATTGTAATTTTAAAAGCTAAATTAATTTTTTTCTTTCTCATCTAAGAACCAGGCTTAGACATCACCAAGCTTGCTTTCTTAAGTCTCAGTTTCTCTATCACAATTTTTCTCTGATGAGTCTATTAGAAGCTATTTACTAGACATTTCCATGCTATTTTCTTTCAATGATGCTTATACTGAGCAAGCTGTTCAAATGAATGGGACAGTAATCTGTTCATGGCCTCCATTAAATCAAACACAGACAAACATATCTGTACACACATGAACATGTGCATTCTTGGGATTTTCATTCATAAAATTCCCAATTACTATTCATGATCACATAACTGTTTACCATTAAGATGTATTGGAAGTCATTAAATTCCTTTTTTGATAGCAGAATTATATTCCCTTAACTATGAATACTTTCTTTTTTTTTTTTTTTTTTTTTTTTTTTTGGGTACGCGGGCCTCTCACTGTTGTGGCCTCTCCCGTTGCGGAGCCCAGGCTCCGGACGTGCAGGCTCAGCGGCCATGGCTCACGGGCCCAGCCGCTCCGCGGCATGTGGGATCTTCCCAGACCAGGGCACGAACCCGTGTCCCCTGCATCGGCAGGCGGACTCTCAACCACTGCACCACCAGGGAAGCCCTATGAATACTTTTTAAAGACACTTCCTTGATTCACTGTAATTCCAAACAACAATTTAAAAATGTTATGACAAAAAAAAACTTAAAAGACATAAAATTGAGCATATATCTTATAACCACAACAGGGAATCCTTCTCTCTCTCTCCAAAACCATCAAACAACACCACCGCCATTCCCCTTATAAAACAGTTACTCACCGAACTATCTTTGATCAATCTTAGCTAAAGACTCTACCCTTTCTGGTCAACATCACAGTCTCAACAGTTAAAACATTTCATAAACTGAATACTGACACTTAGTAACATTTTGCAAAGCTGATAAAACTTAGAAGGATTGTTTGAAAGAACCTCACACTGACACACTGTCATTTCTAAATGTCAGGGACTTTGAGCTCAGCTCATAAAGATGAAGCTCATGCTCAGAGACAACACTTCTTTTTGAGAGAAATCTCTTTTTAAGTCTTACAGTTGTTGGAGGTGTAGTCTCAACCCTAGTAAATGACCTCCAAAAGCAGCAACCATTTTAAGGTCATGTGTACATTCCTGTAAGTAGACAGCACAGAAGGGCTTAACAGGTGTCCAGACATAGCTTTACACTTGTGCTGGTTCTGCCCTAAAAAAACATGTCCTCCAAACATCTGTCTCAAAAACACATGTGATGTATTAAGGAAAGATTTTCAGACCAAAGTCGTGTCAATATTTCCTATTCTACCTTCTTTTTCAATAGCCTCTGTACCTTTGAGATACATACAGTCTAGTTGGAAAAGGGATACACTATTCTGGGTTAACTAATCATGAAAAGATTAGAAAATACTTAGAAATATTTGCCTTTCTTGAATCTAGGAATGAAGCTGTTTGTGTGTGCTTCTCGAAGTTTTAAACTAATATTCCAAAATACTTTTTTCTGAATAAAGTAATCTTTTTAAAACTAAATTTTAAACTACCCTGTGAAATTTATGCATTGCAAATATTTTGAAACAAAACTATATTGCTGATTTAGAGAGGGATTTCAACTGCTTTTATGTATAAGTGTGAGTGTGTGTGTGTGTGTCTGTATTTGGAGTATCAATCTCCGGTAATGGGGAAAGAAACAGAGAGAATTAAAGATGGGTAAACTTTGTTGGAGGAAGTCATATGGTAATTCAAGGTGAATAATTAAATCATGAGAAACCAGGAGAGCCAGTGTCTCTTCACATTGGCTGGTCTTAGACCAGGTATAAGGAGGGTATGACAGGGAATAAGAGCTCTGCGTTAGTTTAGGTAACTTCTAGTTCAGGGACTGGTTGAGAGAATACTTGCTTTTGTGACTCTACCGTGAAGCATCTGATCCAGAGGGAGGTCATGGCTTAGTAATGTTCAGAATGACTGTACAGTGGAGTGCTAGATTGGGTCAGGGGTCACAAACTACTGTTCAAGTTCAAAGTCAATATTTATGGAGTCTCTCCTTGCTTCAAGTTGCTTTAGTAAAAATTCATTGAGTGCCCTCTACGCACAACACTCTTTCTTGGTGCTGTGAGGACACTGGCTAGAAGAGAAGATACGGCCTTCAAAACCCTTATGACCTAGTTATAGAGCTGAGATGTACAACAGCTCTAGCCAACCACCTCTGATAGGAAATGGTGTGTGTAGTGCACTCAGGGCTCTTCTTCTAGAGGGTTAAATGTTTTAAGAAATATTCCATGTGTCATAATATTTCCTTATTTATTTAATATTTCATTTGATTCTATTTAAGAATTCTTAAAATTATCCTATAATATTCCATAAAGCAATGCTTTTTAAAAAATATTCCTCAAAAACAAGCCTATACAACACTTTTCAGTAGAACTTTGTGATGGACGTGTTCCGTATTTTGTCCAATATACTAGTAGCCACTAGCCACACATGGCTATTGAGCATTGGAAATGTACCTAGTGTGACTGAGGAACTAAATTTGTATACTATTTCATTTAAATTATTTTAAATTTAAATTTAACTACTCTCACTTTGTAAATGTATTATGCTCCAAAACTAACTTTGAAATTAGAAAAGTGAACCACTTGCAACACAATGCTTTTTGTATGTAGCATGTTTCTAATATTCTGTTTAGTAAACGGTCTAATTGGTTTTACAAACCATAATATGGCATTCTAATGAATTAAGGAGACCTCACAAAAGTTCTTAACCCACAACAGTAGTAGCCAATTTTTATAGGTAAGGAAAATACTACTAGGAAGTAAATTTTACAGGGGAAGTTTTAAAAGAGCTATTGATCAAATAAAATTTCAGCAAAGCCCTTAAGGAGATTCAGTTCAGGAAAATTATAATGAAACAGCTGGTTTTATATTTCATAAAATAGCCATAAAATGAGAGAGGCAAGCAGCTCTGCTTCAATAGTATTGACTTTTAATTTTTCAACTAAATAATTCAATTTGAAATTAAGCAGCTAAAATATAGTTATCTACATCAAAAGGGATAGTTTCAATATTACACAAAGTAAGGGTTTTTTTTATTATGACAATAAACACTCTTTCTCCCATCATTCAAACTTTATCTTACCTCTAACAACAACTAAAAAAGCAAATATATAAACAGAACTTGAAGAATCTTTTTAAATATTTCTGAAACAAATATAAGGAATCAATACTAATATGAAAATGAGAGTCTAGAGGCTTATAACAATTTTATCAAACAAGCAGTTCTGTGGCCTTCTAAAGTGAAATCTCTTTTTAATCATTCTGTGTTTAATTAAGAAGTAAACAACCACATTCTAAATAAGCCTGGCTCTCCCAGCCAACTTAGCTTCTTCAAAAGAAATGCCACAGAGCATCCCAGGAATTCTCCATTTGATCAATCAGGTTGTGAGACTTCCTTTGTGCGGAGCATTCTTAGTGCAGTTAAATTAGGTTTTATGGTCTAAAATTGCCTTATTAACTTGGTGCTTCCTGCGTTTTCATTAACTCAAAACATATCTGATACCATGATAAGCTCCCCCAAATGAAACTTCACTTCTGGAATAAGTCATTCTATTATAGTGGATGCTTACCACACAACTTGGTTTTGAACATTACATTGCTTTAATGTGCTTCCCTATGAATTGATGCTTTGGATGAGGCTGTACAACACTAGCAATTATAACCATATGCTGTGTTTTAGGCCAAGTTATTTCCCCTCTCCCCTACTGTAAAATTGTGAAGCAAACAATTTTTGAATTCCAAATTGCATTCTTTTCCAGGAGGAACTTCTGCCAAGTACCTAGATGTACCTGAAATTACCCTGCTCCCATACTAGAGCAGTGGTTCTGAACTTGGGAGATCTATCATCATCACCTAGGAGAACTTAAATAAAAGAGAGCCCTCGCCCATGACAGACCAACTGAATCAGAATTTCTGGCAAAGAGGCTCAGGCATGAGAAATTTTAAAAGCTTGGTAGGTGATTAGAAAGTGCAACCGAGGTTGGGCAGTACAATAGATCTAGCACAATAGATCTCATAGTTTAGCAGAGGGTTTGCTCAAACAGATTTAAAGGTTCAGATTGTGCAAGTCCTGAGAACATGCATCTCTAACAAGTTCCCAGGTGGTGCTGATGTACTGGTCCAGGGACCATACTTTGAGAACCACTGCCCTAGGGCTCTAAGATTGAGTCACTCGCTTTGAATTCTCTTTGGAAATGATACAAATTATCACGGGTCATCCTTGTCACTGCATTTGATACCACTCCTCTTCATCTATCAAACAGAAGGACGAGGGAGCCTGAGGGAACAAGAAACACTCAGATTGATCCTATTGGCCCACTGGTGGCTCCTTGGCAGTTAATATATTCAGAGTTGGATTTCACTAGGGTGGACCATTTTCTGGGTCTCTTAGACAGAACAGCTCTCCCAAGTCAGCATATTACCAAGGACCTCAACCACATTAGAAAAGGTCACTTTGATTCTCCCTTTTTTAAAAGAAGAACTTTGACAGGTGGGAGTCCTCAATCCTTTATTCAACAAATTGGACTCCTACTATGTGCCAAGGCAAATAAAGTAGAGCAGAAGGGAGGCAAGATCCTTGATTTTACGGAATTTATATTATAGTCACAGTAGAAGGACAAAAACCAACCAATAAAATAAATAAGAAACTTCTAGTTGGTGAAAAACACTCTGGAGAATAGAAGGCAGGTATGGATGTAGAGAGTGCCTGACATGAGGTCTGGATATCAAAGAACCATACATGAATATCAGAGGCCAGAGCTTTCCAGGCAGAGGAAGGGTGAGTGCAAAGGTCCTGAGGATGGGTTATGTTGGTTTTCTGTTTGGAACAGGAGAAAACCCTATTTGGCCAGAGTCAGCAGGAAACTGGTGAAGATTTGAGAGGCCAGTGATTTTCTGGGAGACTTGTAGGCCACTGTTAGGGGTTCTGATTCATTCCATGAGTAAAAAGACAAGGCATAATAGGGTTTTAACCAAAGGAGTGATATGATCTTTTTTTGTTTTTCCTTTTCATTGTCATTCAGTTACTGTGTTGACCAGAGAAGCAGAGATAGAGTAGAAGAAAGGAGAGGTAGTAGGTAGAAAATGCAGCATTCTGGGTGAGAGTGGATGGAGGCTTGGACTGGAAGAATAGCAGCAGAGATGGTGAGTTAGAGCTCGTAGAAAGTGTTGATAGATTGGCTGTGGGATATAAAGGATAAAGAGAATGGATAATGACTCAGGTATTTGGCTTGAATAATGGTGGGTGTGTTGTAAACATTAATTGTAATGGGGGAAAATGGTTGGGAAGCCATTTGGGGGACTGAGAAACTGGTATTTTTGCTGTGAACGTTATGGTTGAGTTGCCCACCAGAGTTTCAAAAGGAGTTTTCTAGTAGTCATTTGGATATATGAGTCTTTGTTCAGCAGAATATGTAGGTAGTATGAGACTCAGTGATTCCACATGAGAGCGCTCAATCTCAGGTGGATTTATTCTCAACATTCTACCTGTAAAGAGATATAATGGAAAGTTCTATTGATATCTAAAGCCTGCATATATAACTGATCCTAGGGAAACAACAGATCCAAGTATGTGAGTAGAGATGATCTTCCCAAGGGTAAAGGAATCAATACACTGACTAAAAGCAAACCACTTGATTCATTCACAGAGGGTTAACTGAAAGGTGGAAAGCAGACTAATATCATAAGGTATCCCTCCAATTGTATAGAGAAGGTTCCCTGAAATTTTACTTTTTAGTCTACTTCTTGACCTAGCTTTCAGGCAAGCACCAGAGCTTTTTCCCTAGGGCCCTGTTTTATGTTTTTAAACTTTTCTTTGGGAAAGAAATTTTAGAGCTCTCCTTCATCCAGGGAATTCCTCTCTGGGCAGAAGCAGACATTTAACTTGTCCCTGTTTTCCTTCCAAACCTTTGTAAGAACTCAGTTGAGTTCCAGACTTGGTCTCCTTCACTAGCCAATCCTTTTCTTAAATATGAGAAACTTATGTGTCACCAAAAAGAGTTAAAATTTGGAAGCGATTCCTTAGACACCTGTAGAATTTGCATTATTTGAGTATTTAATAACTTATATGGTTAAAATTTAAGACCATTTAAGTGACACAAACAAGGGACATTAGCTCAAATGACCTTGTTTTCTGTGATTCCTACTTCTACGATAATCAATAGATCACAGATATATCATCCATGATGACAGATACATCTGATCATCACCCTATCATCGTAGGAGTAGAAATATACATTAAAACACATGTGTAGAACATCTATGAAATGTTACATATTTCAATCAATATCTTCTTGGTGGAGATGTAACATTATAGCACAAATCTAATGAAAAAGTTATTATGTTATAATACTTAATAAATCAATATATAAAGCCATTATGTTACAGGAATGGTGGTAGACTTTAAAATTCACTTCCCTGTGAATTATGTATCTATAAATTAACTTTGATTCGTATCTAAGCTGGAGAGCATTTTTAGTTCCCTAGTCAAAAATTCACACTTATAAAAGGGTTATGTAAGAATTTCAAGTATCCTTATGAAAATCTACACTAGAGGCTTCATTAATTCAAGAAGAGGGATGCTCAGAATAATTATTCATTGATGAAATAAGTGGTGGTCAAGATTCTCAGATGGCTAGATAGATTTTATGGACCTTAACATGAATAAGGCACAAACCCTCAGCAAGGCCAGGAGCCTAATACCTTCAGATAAGTGCATTCAGTCTAGGTCTAAACTCCCTGCGGTCTGCCCTCTACTCTATTTCTTGGAAGATTCTGTCCTCTGATCTGAACAGAAGGTTGGCCGATCTTCCTCATAATGAACCTTTCTTGCAAGGTGACTAGTAGAAGTTTCTGCAGCTTGAGAGTGAGAACTTAAAGGCCTAAGCTCAAGAACAGTTTTTGTGCCTATTTGCTACAAATGTTGGTACATTTGACAGAATTTGGTCAATTTGGTATCAGGCTTGTGTTAATTTTAGCATACCACCTGGTAGGTTGCCATGGATTTCCCACCTGTCTCTAAATGAAGGACTCTAACATAAAGTTTACTCGAAGAGCCTGAAAATTGCTGAGTGGACAAATTGGTCTAGGTTAGTTTTTCTAACTGAAGTTTAAAACATTTAAAGCATCTACTTGGAGAAATAACAGATTGAGGTAAGTATGTTTTTAAACTATTTTTTGAACAGTATTAAAGTTTTGATAATTTATTTATACTTACTCTTTCAAAAATAATGCCTTCTTTCATTTTCAAGTACAGTTTTGAATTTCATTGATAAATTGGATGAGTTTGCTACAATTCCACAAAAATAGAAAATGAATGCAAAAGAAGCATGACCTGAACATACCATTCATAATGCACAGATGAAGTACACTAAAAATAAAGTTGTCTCTTTGTCAAATGTATATTTATACTTGTAAAAGCAGAATGTTAATCACTATTACTTCTGTTCTTCAGTCATTTAAATACACAGGCACAGAGAAGCATCAGCCCTATCCTCCCCTACTGCTAGTTAATCCACGGACTGGCAAGGGTAATTTCAACAGGACACAGCAGGTCCTCTAGGAGCAATAGCTCCATATTATATGTATTTTAATGAGGACAGGATCTCATGCTATGGAAAAAGATATAACTGTTCCAGTGCACAGCCTCCAATGCCGTATTCCCCCCCCATGCTTTTTAATGAAGTGTTTTGTTGAAATGTTTAGACGGTGTATTAATTCCAACATTGCATTTATTCATTCACTCACCAACTCTGTATTGAGCGCCTCCTGAGAGAATCAGTGGATCACTTTTGATCATGACGACTATTGTAAATATAATAATAAGTGTATTAAGTGTAATAATGTAATAAGAATAATTGTGACCCTGATTGAGAACGAAAATATTCACAAAATATTAAGTCTTTTGTTACTGCCACAGTAATTGCTCATTGTTATCACATTGCCAGGATCCCTACAATTGACCCTATACTAACAGATTAATCAGGGGAGTAGGTGAAAGGAAGGAAAGTAATTTAAAAAGAAAATCACGAAGAATGAGTTGTCTGAAAGGAAGTTGAGTTGAAGGAAGAAACAGATGATCTCTTGCTAACCTGCTCAATCTGTTATGGTTTTGTGCATTCTGGCTCAAAGTAATACTGATAGATAACACGCAATCTAATGAGGAATATCAGAAAATGAAGCAGCTTATTGGACACTGCGTAAGAGAGAAGTACCTTCTGTTTCACTTCTCAGAGTCAGTGTCTCTGGATGGATAATGGTGGTGTAATTTCTCAGTGAAGGAGACAATGTGCATTGAGAGCGCGCACGTGCGCACACATTCACGTCTGAATACGTGCATAATGAAACACGATGAACGTATGTGGAATAAAATACATATGCTAAAAATTAAATTCAAGGTCTGTTCCTGCCTTTTCCTGTGTTACTGAATTAATAGAAACCATATTGGCTTTTAATTACATCGACTCTCTTATATTTTCCATTATCCACGAGAAGTGGAGAGTGTTCATCACGGGTAAAATGAATGAGTATAGAATCACCAACCTGGAATTATTTAGAGAACACCCAGCTGAATCTCTTAATTTCTCCCATAAAGATGGAATAACATGTCCAAATTTACAAAGTTAGCGGCAGAGCCAGGAAAAGGACCAGAATGCCATGGATATCCCCCCACCTGCCCTACAAGCAGATAATTTCTGAGCGGCTCCCAAATGGAAGCACTCCCTCTGGGTGCTTCCTTCCACCTATATCTCAGCTTCCTGGTATTCTAATGCTTGCCCTTTTCCCTTCTCAAAACATCCTTTTAGATCCTCAGAGCTTATACTCAAGTGGCTGGATGAGTTTAAAGTGCTAACCCTTCTAGAAGTATTTTTATCTTAACATGCATCAAAACGTAAACTAAAAAACTAAAACTCTAAACATGGACTTTCAGGTATAAGTGAGGATGGGCAGGTGGAGGTAGAAGGAAGTGATCAGATGCTTTCCAAAACCCTAGAAATCACAGCACGTGGTCAGTCATTTCCCTGGTCTCCTTATTTGAAAGACAATTCAAGCATGATTTTTATAACTCAAGACCTGTGAAACACTTCACCAAAATTAAATTCCACTGGTAGGAAATGTGTTTCTAATGAACAGAAAAGCCTGATAACACTGAGTCAGTTTCACGGGAGGGAGTTCCTGTAGAGTGAGACAACTTGACAGTTTCATGAGATAAAAATATGACCCAGCAATCCCACTACTGGGCATATACCCTGAGAAAACCATAATTCAAAAAGAGTCATGTACCAAAATGTTCATTGAAGCTCTATTTACAATAGCCAGGAGACGGAAACAACCTAAGTGTCCATCAACAGATGAACGGATAAAGAAGATGTGGCACAAATATACAATGGAATATTACTCAGCCATAAAAAGAAACGAAATTGAGCTATTTGTAATGAGATGGATAGACCTAGAGTCTGTCATACAGAGTGAAGTAAGTCAGAAAGAAAAAGACAAATACCGTATGCTAACACATATATATGGAATCTAAGGAAAAAAAAATGGTCATGAAGAACCTAGGGGTAAGACAGGAATAAAGACACAGACCTACTAGAGAATGGACTTGAGTATATGGGGAGCCGGAAGGGTAAGCTGTGACAAAGTGAGAGAGTGGCATGGACACATATACACTACCAAACATAAAATAGATAGCTAGTGGGAAACAGCCGCATAGCACAGGGAGATCAGCTCGGTGCTTTGTGACCACCTAGAGGGGTGGGATAGGGAGGGTGGGAGGGAGGGAGACGCAAGAGGGAAGAGATATGGGAACATATGTATATGTATAACTGATTCACTTTGTTATAAAGCAGAAACTAACACACCATTCTAAAGCAATTATACTCCAATAAAGATGTAAAAAAAAATAATAAGGTTACAGTGGAAAAAAAATGTTTGAGAATCAATGCTTCAAAAAAATTCTTCAATACATGCCCTGAATTTTGACACATTAATATATGATCCATTCAGCAAATCTATATAGAGCATAAACTATGTTCCAGATTCTGACCTAGGATCTCAATCAAGTATTGCACTAAGATAAGGACACTACTCTCCTAGAAATTATAAGGGGGTTCGGGGGAGGGGAAGGAATAATAACAAGGAAACAAACAAATAAGTAAATAAGTAATTTCAGATGGAGCTAACTGAAATGAAATAAATAGCACTAGGAGATATGATAGGGCTTGACTTGGGGCTACTTTGGGCTGGGTGGTCAGAGCTTTCTTCGGAGAGATGATATCTGAGCTGATACCTGAGGGATGAGAAGGCAGAAATCATGAAGCAGAGAAAGAGGTTTGCGGCAACTGAAGGAACAACAAGAACCAAGGCTCTGATGTGGGAACCAGCTTGGTATGTGACCAGAAAGGGACGTGACAGGAGATGAGATCAGAGAAGGAAGGCGGAGCCAGCTGATATAGGGACTAGCTAATTTGGACTTGATTCCAGGAAGTAATTGAGCAGTTTTAAGTAAGAAAGTGGTTCAGTCCAATTTACTTTTGAGAAGTGGCTTTCACTGCTGTGTGGAGAATGGATTGTAGGGAACAGTGAGGAAGCTTGGAATAAGATGGTGACAGAAGACTTATGAACAGGTACAGGGCCAAATTTGAGACATAACCAATAGGACTCGACGGATTAGATGTCAGAGGTAAGAAAAAAGGAAAAACCAAGGATGGCACCAAGGTTCTTGGCTTTAAAAATATTCAGCGTCTAAGTTCTCTTTTGATTTTACTAGATACAGATAATGGGCAAATATCACTTTAAAAGCTAAATAAAATAATTTTATAAAACAAGTGATGTAGCCACTGCTAAAAAGCCACAGCACTATATAATGTTTTGACTCATTTTGTTTTACCAGAGGTCTGACAATTTACATATATTGTTAAATTTAGTTACAAGCAAGATGTGTGATTAAACTGTAAGGATTCAAGACAATTTTTAGAAAGGATAATGGCATTAAGCACATATTTTATAGGCTGTAATAAGAGCCATGAATGTTTGAGACTTAGGCTTTAAATAAGAGGAATTAAAGAGACATTAAAAGGAAATAAACCTTCACAAAAACAGGGAAAGGGATGAAATGTTTTCTGAATAGCACCAAGTATATTGTTGTGATTCATGGTGAAGCCTAGTGGTAACTTTTCCAAAGACATCATATAAATTCACCAAATCATTAAAGAGCAACTTTATTTCCCTTAAAGAAACAAAAAGTCACCAAATATACGGCAGTGATAACATGTTTATGCTGATTGGATACTGCTTTAGCCTCATGAGCTATATACCTAAGAAAAATATGAGACAGAAGGAAATTCATCAGGAGTATTAGACTTAGAAACGTTAATTCAGTGGTTACCAGATACAATCATTCTGCCCAAAGTCACTATCTATCTGTCTTTTTATGATCAGAAAACCTTGCATAATATTATTTTGCTGTTAAATACTGAATTTGATTTGAGAAGCTCAAATACTTAATGGTATGTTTTTTTCTTAGATTCTTATTATGAGCTGAGAGCTAACCCCCAATCTCCAAGAACACCTTGAAAGACATAT
>NW_020174065.1:3761-4983 GCF_003031525.2 Neophocaena asiaeorientalis asiaeorientalis | reverse complement strand
CAAAAGAAAGATGGAAAATAAATGAAAGGATTGTTTTCAATAGTTTGCTGAAAGCCTAGACAAATTAGAAGAATCACTTATCTGATGTCAAATGCAAACTATTACTCTGGAGGAAATAAGTTGCTTCAATCTGTTGAAAAAAAAAGTTGTTTCATTTCAAACTATTGCCAGAAAGATACCAAAGAAATGTAATGTTTCCAAAGTTACCAATCACCCAGAACAAGATTATCCTTCTCTTCTATTTCCCGTGTACCTTAGAATAAAAAGTGGGAATTGAAACCTAGACTAAAGCTGGTTAAAAGGAAGTCAAGTTTAATAGATACCAGTATCATATATAGATTTCTTAGGTGAATGAGTTCAGGGTTCATAACTGGGCAGTTTGCCCACTGCCTATGATTGCCCTCAGTTCGCTCTTTTAACAGTTGTTATTTTGGGGAATGTTGTTTAGTGACTTGGCATCATGAAATTTTACTCCAGCAATTTTGCACAAGCTTTAATAAAAAGAAAACTTTAACGTGGACTAAACCTCATGTGAATATAATTTCTTCAAAAGCAACACCCAGACATACACAAAAGATAATTGCTCCTTTGTATTCAACACTAGAAAGCAACATCAATGTGGATTAAAATTCATGTGAATAGAATTCTTCAAAAAACAAACAAAGCATAACATTTGATGTTCCAGATTCACTGCTTTAAGCATATGCATAAATAACGAGACATATGATACACCAATAAAAAGCTACAATAAATACATCCTGAATTGATTGATTATAAACTGAAGTTACCTAAATTATTTTTGTTTTTCTTCCTTCATCATAAATGTAGTTAATTATGGCAAGTTTATTAATAAAAACTGAAAGACTGGTCTTTTGTTTTAAATTTATTTAGTGATTCAAAGCGTCAACATACCAAGCATGAATGTATCACGGATTTCTGATAAAGATTTTGGGTTGATCATTTAAGAAGTGATGTCTAAAAAAACTGCAAAAGACTCAATTTCAAATTCAACGAGATGAAGCAAAGGCAGTCTGACTGGCGCAACCTAGAAATATCCTCATATTGAACTATTTTCATTCTTTTAATTTAAAATTATAATCAAGATTAGAACATCTTATTCTCCCTAAGATACATGTAATCTGAAATTGGCACAGCAAGAGTTTGCCACAAATGCGAGAGGAGAGAGAGACAGCTCATTTGCTTTTAAAATGGATGAATATAG
>NW_020174065.1:2830-3729 GCF_003031525.2 Neophocaena asiaeorientalis asiaeorientalis | reverse complement strand
TTTTGCAAACATTTCTCTCAGCTGGAAATCCTACTATCACTTTCTTTTTTAAAGATAATAAGTCCATAAACTGAAAATGCCTCTATTTTTAATCACTTAAATCCTATTTTAATTCTGAATTTGACAAAGCAGAACAGCTACTCATGATCCTTCATATTCACATATATTCTTCAAAAGTACAATCTTATTTTTTGTTAATCCTACAATGGAAAGACCTCTGATTCAATATGTTTTTAACAACAACACAAAAAACCACTATTGCATTTTGAATATAAGATATATGTCTGTGTGTGACTACACAATGCAAGTGGGAATGTATCATACTTCACTCAATATATTGCATTAGAGAGTTACACAATAGGAAGTGTAGTGGGGGACGGTTCCCTTCCTAGATACAATGATTTTGGTTTTGGTATGATTTCTTCACTCTTTCTCAGGCTACACACCTCAAACTCATCTCATCCTCTCAGCACCCACATCCAATCAGGAAAATGTCTTCAAGGATAGCTTTCAGTTATTTCTCTTCTGATTCCTCCTTCCTGCCAATTACTTCCTTTCTTACTCACAGCTTCTCTCCCTGCCAATACCCAAAGCTTCCTAACGAACCTCTTGACTTTATTTGTTCCCATCGCTCATCAGAACTCTGCATTGCCGCTAGAGTTGCCTTTCCAATCACTCATATCCACCCCTGAAGCATTTACTACTCCTTACTGCCTATCATAAAAAGCTCCAGCTCTTTGAGAAGGAATAAAAAGCCTTTTCAAATCTCACTATCCACCTATTCTATCTTCCACATCTTCCTTGACTATCCCTCATTTCCAACGTATGCTTCAGTCAGAAATTTTAATAGATATAAAATCAACTTTCACACGTCTAGGTCTTTGCTTAGTCCATTTCCT
>NW_020174065.1:0-2807 GCF_003031525.2 Neophocaena asiaeorientalis asiaeorientalis | reverse complement strand
GTCAGATAAAACTCTACTTATTTTCCAAGAATAAGCACAATGAACATTTCTGTGGGACCTTCACAGACTATCTCAGGCAGAATTAGTTCTGGCCAGTTTTTCCATATAGTGTGTACCTGCCTGTACTACAGCCCTAATCACACTGTATTTTAATTATTGCTATATTTTTATTTTGTATCCACCAGTCTCTGCAGTTGGTACAGGACTAGGGAACATGTCCTGTTCATACCTCTAGCATGAATTAGAGGAGAAGCATGTATTTCTGGCACAGAGTAGAATCTTGGTGAATGACTCCTCACTTAAACATGTGATATTCACACATGTAGGACCAGTAGGATATACAAAAGCTGTGTCGATTTCTTCTTTCCTTTCTATTTTCACACCTATAAAGACATGTATCTTTAAATGGAAGAACATGTTCAAAATTATCTTTTGTTTCAATGTAGCCTTTAAAATTGTACAGTGGTAAACTGGCCCATTTAAAAGTGTAACTTCCACCATAGTTTACATATTCAATGTACATAATTGAGCAATAATAAAACTGAAAATGGTTCACTCAACTCTTCATAAAATAATCAATCAATCAATCAATCACCACATTGGTCGAATTTTAGGAATGCCA
The DNA here is from genome assembly GCF_003031525.2 of Neophocaena asiaeorientalis asiaeorientalis. NCBI lineage: Eukaryota > Metazoa > Chordata > Mammalia > Artiodactyla > Phocoenidae > Neophocaena > Neophocaena asiaeorientalis. The sequence continues at coordinate 2,185 of NW_020174065.1, read as the reverse complement.
TTTCTACATTGAAAGCCAAGAGGTGCCAAAACAATTGTGTCTATAGAGAGAAGCAGGTTTGCCAGGACCTGGAAAACTGGATAGGGAAGGTCCCTTCCAAAGGAGACAAGGATACTCAGCTTCAGTAGAGCACGAGTCCAATGTTGCTAGATCTTCAGTTGTTCAAGAGGAAAAAATGGATGTGTACAGGAGACCTCTCAGTTTTAAATGTGGGCAGCCAGTTGACACAGAATGAGAAACAGTGTATGGCCTAAACAAAATAATCTTCAAGTCACATAGGCCAGCAGCAGTCAGTTTTCAACTTCTTTTAAGGATGCTGAAGAAGTTCAAAATTAGTGACCTCTCAAGAGTTATGGGTCACTCTGCAAGACAGACTCGGAGTCACTGGCACATTATATTACAACAACTATTTTGTTTTAAAGTACACTTAACAAGGGGTATAAGAATGATTTTAGAAGTTCAGAATTCCACACACATACAAGTTTCTACCGTTCAACTGTAATAATATACTTTATCTAGGTTTTATGGGTTTTATTCAGGCATGAGGGAAGGAGAGGCCCCACACAAATCTGGTTTGGCGGCTGCCCTTCTATTTCTTGGCAGATCCTGATATTCTCCTTGTAGCATCTGAGGACTCACCACTTTTTTTGCAGCTCCATCCTCTTTCCCTATGAACAAGATGCCTATTTTCTGTGGACTAACTTTGGCTTATACTTTGGACCAAAGCAAACAAATTAAACCAACTCACAACAAAATGAGAACTGTAGATAAAATGGCCTTAATGTATTATCATTTTCATGCATGTTGGAATATTTAAAAGAGGGCTATTAGCTGACAGACATAAATATATGATAGTCAGAAATTATTGGTGTGATTGCCAGATAAAGGACTAGAAATGAGGCCTGCGTAGCCCTCTTAAAAACTTATACATAGCAGAAAATTCTAGGCATCACCCAAGCATCATTATGCTTTTTAAAGATTCCTAGTAACCACTACAATTCTCTGAGCATGCAATGGATTATTTAATTTACTCTTTGTAAAAATGCCAGCATTTGTTGTCAACTCTCAAAACGAAACACTGATTGAGAATCTATAGCAGTTAGTTACTCATAGTCACTATGCAAACAGGATGGCTTCGCTGAGAATCAAGGATTCATGCACTATTAAAATACTATTAATATTATTATGATTTATTGTGCTAGCATTTCATAATCTATCACATGAAAATAACATACGAGGAAGTGGTTTGTAATCTGCGAGACAATATTCAGGTGATATTAACAACAAAAACAACAATACAAATGTTATAAGATCTTTAATGGTCTGAGCCTAATTAGCACAGCAATTATGTGCCTGATTTTCCCTTTATACTCTCCACATCATGGCAATGTGCTCTTACAACCTGTGTCAGGAGAAGCTTCCATTTGTTGCTTTCATGATGTTAACATGGATCAAGGAAGTAGAAGGTTGACGGCAGAATAGAGGAGAAGGGTTTGTGATGGATTCTTCTACTCTACACGAAAATATCTTCTTTGTCCCATAAAAACCCAAGAAGCTCCATTAAGTCCCCATGGATATATGTAACCTCTGATTAAATCCTGACTCCAACTAACTGTTTCAAGTTTGACAAGACTGCAAATGAAATGTTAAGTGTCTAATTTATGCACACTAGATCACTGCACTTTTCATGCTATTTTGTACCATACTGGGGTAAAAATAATTCTTTTTTACCTACTTTTAAGAAATTGTAACACTTGCACTTATACACACATACACATATACAGTAAAAGGAAGATGGCTTTGATTAGATGTGAAAGACTATAGGATAAAATAGACAGAAACCTTTTTGACATTGGAGTTGAGGGGAAGCTGTGCAGATTTTCAAAAATTAAAATAAAAAACCATTCAATTGAGTAAAAAACATATCTTTTATTAGTAAAAGCAGTAAAATTATTTTTTTGGTATTTTGTTGTTTTCTTTTTCTAAATTTTTATATTTTTTAGTCATAAAATTAAGCTTTTTCTTAGGGCAAAAGCAAACTAGTCCACTGAAGTCATTCATCATCCTATATTCAGTAATACTTGATAAAAGGCATCCTAAATTTTTCAGTATTATTTTCAATATCTGATGGAGATAAATAATTGTAGGGCTTCCCTGGTGGCACAGTGGTTCAGAATCTGCCTGC
>NW_020174064.1:1168-1390 GCF_003031525.2 Neophocaena asiaeorientalis asiaeorientalis | reverse complement strand
TTAGGGTAAGGGCTAGGGTTAGGGTTAGGGTTAGGGTTGTGGTTAGGGTTAGAGGACAGTGACAGTTTACGGGACAGGTTAGTGTACGACAAGGGTTTAGGTTAAGCGTAAGTGTTAGGGTACTCGTTAGTGTTAGTGTATGGTTAGGTTTAGGGCACGGGTTAGGTTAAGGCTGCGGGTAAGGGTTAGGGTTAGGGTTGAGGTTAGGGTTAGGTGACGGGG
>NW_020174064.1:0-309 GCF_003031525.2 Neophocaena asiaeorientalis asiaeorientalis | reverse complement strand
ACAGGTTAGGGTACGATAACAGTTTAAGGTGAGCGTACGTGTTAGGGTATGGGTCAGTTTTAGCGTACGCGTTAGGATTAGTGGACGGGTTAGGGTAAGGCTTTGGCTAAGGGTTAGGGTTAGGGTTGGGGTAAGGGTTAGGGGACGGGGACGGTTTAGAGGATAGGTTAGGGTACGACAACGGTTTAGGGTGAGCGTACGTGTTAGGGCTTCGGGTAAGGGTTAGGTTTAGGTTTAGGGTTAGGATTAGTCTTAGGGGACGGGGACAGTTTAGAGGACACATTAGGTTACGACAACGGTTTAGGGTGA
>NW_020174063.1:0-339 GCF_003031525.2 Neophocaena asiaeorientalis asiaeorientalis | reverse complement strand
GAATTTTCTCAAAAGCTTTTTCTGCATCGATTGAGATGATCGTGTGGCTTTTATTCTTCGGTTTGTTAATATGGTGTATCACATTGATTGATTTGCGTATATTGAGTTCTTGTCTAAATGTGTGATAGAATTCACCTGTGAAGCCATCTGGTCCTGGACTTCTGTTTGTTGGAAGATTTTTTGTTTTTGTTTTTGTTTTTGTGTGTGTGTGGTATGCGGGTCTCTCACTGTTGTGGCCTCTCCCGTTGTGGAGCACAGGCTCTGGATGCACAGGCTTAGCAACCATGGCTCACGGGCATAGCTGCTCTGTGGCATGTGGGATCTTCCTGGACCGGGGCA
>NW_020174062.1:0-36115 GCF_003031525.2 Neophocaena asiaeorientalis asiaeorientalis | reverse complement strand
ATCTCCCCTCAACATTTCACTTGCTGCCCATCTTGCCTGTGCGCCTGCAGGGTGGCCAGGAGTCCTGCTCTGACCATGGGCAGAGAGACTTCTGTTTCTGTGAGGGCGCAAGGCAACGACCAGCCAGTGGGGGCGGCTTGTAGAACTCAAGTACAGGCGAGAGGACCACCAATGGCTCGCACTTCCTCTGCTACCCACATGCTTAACAGTGGCAGCGGACAGCAGTCCTGGCTAGACCAAGGAGCCCACAGACGGCACGCTCTCCCTAGGCTTCCCACCTGAATTGGCATCCCAGGCTCCATTCCCAGTGGCTTTTCTCCCCATGAGATGGCCACAGCCCTCCACTTGAACAACGTGGCCGTGGACACACACAGCAGCACATGCAATGTGAACCTCTCCCTACTGTCCTTATTGGAGCCACATGCTGGACCTCAGTTCCAACGAGGTGACGATAGGAGATTCTCACTCAATTTTTTTCAGATTTCCGGGGAATACACTTGTGGGAGTCATCGTCGATCCAAGCACATGCTCAAACCTTGTTTCTCCTGAGCACTCTCCCCTCCAGCACAGGAAAAGGATGTCTTCCTCAACCCCTGAGACCCCGTCAGGGCAACTGTGCCCCCTCAGACTAAGAGTCAGTGCCCTGCAGGTGAACTCATCCGCCCTTGGCACATATGCTTCCACTAAAAGGATGCGCACTGAAGGGGAACGGATCTTCCACAAGGGAAGGGCCCTTGGCCGAATATGACGGCCTCCATCAAAAGGGGCTCGTAGGGACCCGGGACAAAGGGTACGTGAGGAACGCCTGGACTGATCAAGGGAGACTCACCAGCAGGCATACTTCCTGGCCTGCTGTTAAGACAGATGACCTAACCTTGGCCCACACACAGAGTTTATGGCATGCGAACCATTCCGACGCCTAGCGCGGCGGGGAAAACACTTGCAGCCTGATGGCGTGGGAGCCATTCCAGTGCGCAAAGTGGCGGAGCAAAGAGTTACAGCCATTGGGCCACCTGCAGTGGTGGCTGGCACTTTCGCACTCTGGGCCCGTCGGTGACGTGCCCTCGGAGAAACCGTGAGGCCCAGGTCTTCTAGAAGCAACGTGTTACCCACAGCCGTGCAATGAGAGAACCCAGCCAACAGCCTAGACACTTGAACCGCTATGACTTGTCTGGCCTGTGGCCAGGCACGCCGGATACCACAGTCTGGACGCACCAGCGGGTGGCAGGAAAAATGACCCCCGCACCACACATCCTCTCCTGCCCTTAAAGCTGTAGCTGTTCCTCGGCAGCCAACTCCCTTCTTTCCGCCTAGTTGTGCCCAATGACCTCCGGGAAGATCTGCAATCCTCAGGGATCGCTATGTGGGCTGGGAGTATTAAAGATGCTGGGCTGTACTGAGGAACACCTTCACATCTTCAACACAGGGGGAACGTGGACAGACAGGGACAAACACCTCACGGCCTCCAAATCCTCCCCCATGAGAAGAAACCATACTGTGCCACGAAGGCAACCATTCGCTAGCACGGGGACCCGCCATGAAGTTAATCGAACAAGGAGAGGAAAAGGGCGGGACAGTCCACAAATGAGCTCCCGTGTTCCCTCTCTACACATGCCTCCAAACGCTCCATGGATTCTGTCGATCTCTCCACCCACCAGTAAACATGTGGGCTTTGCCAGCCGTCTCACGTGTCTTTTTCACTCACCTTGCCCTTCCCCCTCCACGGGGATCCCAACGTGTCACGGAAAGATGCCAGAGCCACCCCTCACCAAAGAAGCTTGCTGGGACTTATCTTAACTAAGGCATTTTCTAGCCTCTTCACAGAGCACACACAGGCCGGACACACCCCGAGGAGGAGCCATCAGCTTGGCCCACCTGCCGGGGACAATGGCCCATTGGATTTCTCCCCTCATCAGGAGGATCCTAAACTGCATCTGGTCTCCGAAGCAGATCGTGTCCAAGAAGCCTTCCCTAGGCCAGGAGTCCTGCTCTGACCATGGGCTGAGAGACTTCTGTTTCTGTGAGGGCGCAAGGCAACGACCAGACGGTGCGGGCGGCTTGTAGAACTCAAGTACAGGCGAGAGGACCACCAATGGCTCGCACTTCCTCTGCTACCCACATGCTTAACAGTGGCAGGGGACAGCAGTCCTGGCTAGACCAAGGAGCCCAGAGACGGAACGCTCTCCCTAGGCTTCCCACCTGAATTGGCATCCCAGGCTCCATTCCCAGTGGCTTTTCTCCCCATGAGATGGCCACAGCCCTCCACTTGAACAACGTGGCCGTGGACACACACAGCAGCACATGCAATGTGAACCTCTCCCTACTGTCCTATTGGAGCCACATGCTGGACCTCAGTTCCAATGAGGTGACGGTAGGGGTTTCTCACTCATTTTTTTTCAGATTTCCGGGGAATACACTTGTGGGAGTCATCGTCGATCCAAGCACATGCTCAAACCTTGGACATGCAAAGTTGCAGATTCCATCACGGGACGGCCAGCGAGCTGAATCAGGTCAGCATACAGAAGCGGCCAGTGCCGAGGAATGGAGCAGGAAATGCAGCCAGTTCTCAGGGCATCAAAGCTCGTGTTCCCCGAGAAAAGGCCAGCAACTGAGTGTGTCTCCCCTTTTTCAATTTACCGTAGCCAAACCTCTAGGTTTTAGCAAAGAGGTGTCGCTTACCGCCACAAGGTTTAAACCAGGATCCTCACGGAATGTGCGCCAACACCCCTGCAAGACTCCTTCTCCTCACTTCAACCGTTATCACGAATTATACGGATGGCCCCAGGCTGCTCTGCTGCTGGTACTCCTTCCTTGGTATTCCACCTGATCCGGGCTGAGAGAACACACGCGTACTTGAGGAGGGTGCACGGGCGCAACAAGGGAAAGTGTGTTCCGGGAACCCTATGGCCACCGTCGATCTATCCACCCACCAGTAAACCTGTGGGCTTAGCCAGCCATCACACGTGTCTTTTTCACTCGGCTTGATATTCTCTCTCCCCCGGGATCCCAATGTGTCACGGAAAGATGCCAGAGCCACGCCTCACCAGAGAAGCCTGCCGTGACTCAGATTGACTAAGGCCTTTTCTAGTCCCTTCACGCAGCACACACAAGCAGGACACAACCCGAGGAGGAGCCGTCAGCTTGGCCAACCTCCCGGGGACAATGGCCCATTGGATTTCTCCTCTCATCACGAGAAACCTAAACTGCATCTGGTCGCCCAAGGAGAACATGACAAGGAAGCCTGCCTTAGGCCAGGAATCCTGCTCTCACCCTGAGCATAGACTTCCCTTTCTCTGAGGGCACAAGGCAACGAGTAGCCGGTGGCGGCGGCCTGTAGAACTCAAGTGCAGTCGAATGGACCCCCAACGGTTCACGCTTCCTTTCCTATCCGCATGCTCGTCCGTGGCAGGGGACAGAAGTCCTGGCTCGGCCAAGGAACCCAGAGACGCCACGCTGTCCCCAGCCTTCCCGCATGGATTGGCATCCCAGGCTCCTTTCCCAATGGCTCTTCTCCCCATGAGACGGCCACAACCCTCAACTTGAACAACGTGGCTGTGGACTCTCACGGCAGCAAACGCGACGTCAACCTCTCCCTCCTTTCCTTTTGGGAGCTACGTGCTGGACCTCAGTTCCAATGAGGAGACGGTAGTGGTTTCTCACTCATTTTGTTCAGATTTCCAAGGAATGCATTAGTGGGGGTCATCATCGATCCAAGCACATGCTCAAACGCTGGACGTGGAAAGTTGCAGATTCCACCATGGGACACCCATCGAGCTGAATCATGTCAGCATATGCAAGCGGCCAGAGCCGAGCCATTGGAGCAGGAAATGCAGCCAGTTCTCAGGGCGTCGAAGCTCGTGCTCCCCGAGAAAAGGTCGGAAGGTGAGGGTATCGCCCCGTTGCACAGGCTCCCGTGGTGAAACCTCAAGGTTTTAGCACAGAAGTGCTGCTTACCGCAACAAGGGTTAAATCAGGATCCTCGTGGAATGCACCCCAACACCCTGGCGAGACTCCTCCTCACTTCACCGGGAAGCACGGATTATACGGATGGCCCCAGGTTGCTCTGCTGCTGGAATTCCTTTCTTGGCATTCCACCTGGCTTGGGGTGAGAGAACACACGCGTCAGTGAGGAGGGTGCACGGGGGCACCGAGGGAAAGGGCGATACCACCCAGCGATGAGTACTCTATCTCCCCTCAACATTTCACTTGCTGCCCATCTTGCCTGTGTGCCTGCAGGCAAATGTGAAAGCAACGTAGAGCAGACGCCTTCAGGGCCTGTGGCCATCGGGAGAAAGAGCCCCGCTGTCCAACAACCCCCTGCTCTCAGGCCCTGCAACTCTTCTCCTGAGCACTCTCCCCTCCAGCACAGGAAAAGGATGTCTTCCTCAACCCCTGAGACCCCGTCAGGGCAACTGTGCCCCCTCAGACTAAGAGTCAGTGCCCTGCAGGTGAACTCATCCGCCCTTGGCACATATGCTTCCACTAAAAGGATGCGCACTGAAGGGGAACGGATCTTCCACAAGGGAAGGGCCCTTGGCCGAATATGACGGCCTCCATCAAAAGGGGCTCGTAGGGACCCGGGACAAAGGGTACGTGAGGAACGCCTGGACTGATCAAGGGAGACTCACCAGCAGGCATACTTCCTGGCCTGCTGTTAAGACAGATGACCTAACCTTGGCCCACACACAGAGTTTATGGCATGCGAACCATTCCGACGCCTAGCGCGGCGGGGAAAACACTTGCAGCCTGATGGCGTGGGAGCCATTCCAGTGCGCAAAGTGGCGGAGCAAAGAGTTACAGCCATTGGGCCACCTGCAGTGGTGGCTGGCACTTTCGCACTCTGGGCCCGTCGGTGACGTGCCCTCGGAGAAACCGTGAGGCCCAGGTCTTCTAGAAGCAACGTGTTACCCACAGCCGTGCAATGAGAGAACCCAGCCAACAGCCTAGACACTTGAACCGCTATGACTTGTCTGGCCTGTGGCCAGGCACGCCGGATACCACAGTCTGGACGCACCAGCGGGTGGCAGGAAAAATGACCCCCGCACCACACATCCTCTCCTGCCCTTAAAGCTGTAGCTGTTCCTCGGCAGCCAACTCCCTTCTTTCCGCCTAGTTGTGCCCAATGACCTCCGGGAAGATCTGCAATCCTCAGGGATCGCTATGTGGGCTGGGAGTATTAAAGATGCTGGGCTGTACTGAGGAACACCTTCACATCTTCAACACAGGGGGAACGTGGACAGACAGGGACAAACACCTCACGGCCTCCAAATCCTCCCCCATGAGAAGAAACCATACTGTGCCACGAAGGCAACCATTCGCTAGCACGGGGACCCGCCATGAAGTTAATCGAACAAGGAGAGGAAAAGGGCGGGACAGTCCACAAATGAGCTCCCGTGTTCCCTCTCTACACATGCCTCCAAACGCTCCATGGATTCTGTCGATCTCTCCACCCACCAGTAAACATGTGGGCTTTGCCAGCCGTCTCACGTGTCTTTTTCACTCACCTTGCCCTTCCCCCTCCACGGGGATCCCAACGTGTCACGGAAAGATGCCAGAGCCACCCCTCACCAAAGAAGCTTGCTGGGACTTATCTTAACTAAGGCATTTTCTAGCCTCTTCACAGAGCACACACAGGCCGGACACACCCCGAGGAGGAGCCATCAGCTTGGCCCACCTGCCGGGGACAATGGCCCATTGGATTTCTCCCCTCATCAGGAGGATCCTAAACTGCATCTGGTCTCCGAAGCAGATCGTGTCCAAGAAGCCTTCCCTAGGCCAGGAGTCCTGCTCTGACCATGGGCAGAGAGACTTCTGTTTCTGTGAGGGCGCAAGGCAACGACCAGCCAGTGGGGGCGGCTTGTAGAACTCAAGTACAGGCGAGAGGACCACCAATGGCTCGCACTTCCTCTGCTACCCACATGCTTAACAGTGGCAGCGGACAGCAGTCCTGGCTAGACCAAGGAGCCCACAGACGGCACGCTCTCCCTAGGCTTCCCACCTGAATTGGCATCCCAGGCTCCATTCCCAGTGGCTTTTCTCCCCATGAGATGGCCACAGCCCTCCACTTGAACAACGTGGCCGTGGACACACACAGCAGCACATGCAATGTGAACCTCTCCCTACTGTCCTTATTGGAGCCACATCCTGGACCTCAGTTCCAACGAGGTGACGGTAGGGGTTTCTCACTCATTTTTTTTCAGATTTCAGGGGAATGCACTTGTGGGAGTCATCGTCGATCCAAGCACATGCTCAAACCTTGGACATGCAAAGTTTCAGATTCCATCACGGTACAGCCAGCGAGCTGAATCAGGTCAGCATACAGAAGCGGCCAGTGTCGAGCAATGCAGCAGGAAATGCAGCCAGTTCTCAGGGCATCAAAGCTCGTGTTCCCCGAGAAAAGGCCAGCAAGTGAGTGTGTCGCCCCTTTTTCAATTTACCGTAGCCAAACCTCTAGGTTTTAGCAAAAAAGTGCCTCTTACCGCAACAAGGTTTAAATCAGGGTCCTCATGGAATGTGCGCTAACACCCCTGCAAGACTCCTTCTCCTCACTTCAACGGTCATCACGAATTATATGGTTGGCCCCAGGCTGCTGTGATGCCTGTATTCCTTCCTTGGCATTCCATCTCATTCGGGCTGAGAGAACACACGCTTAATTGAGGAAGGTGCATGGGTGCAACAAGGGAAAGAGCGATACGACCCAGCGATGTGTGCCCTATCCCTCTTCAGCATTTCATTTGCTGCCCATCTTGCCTGGCTGTTCGCAGGGATACATGAATGCCACGTAGCACAGACGCCTTCAGAGCATGTGGCCATCAGGGAAAAGAGCCCTGATGTCCAACAAACCCCTCGTCTCGGACCCTGCAATGCCTTTTCTGAGCACTCTCCCCTCCAGCACAGGAAAAGGATGTCTTCCTGAACCCCTGAGACCACCTCAGGGCAACTGTGCCCCCTTAGACTCAGAGCCAGTGCCCTCCAGATGAACACATCAGCCCCTGGCACATATTCTTCCACTCAATGGACACGCCCTTAAGGGGAAGACATCTTCCACAAGGGAAAGGCCCTTGGCTGAATATTATGTCCTCCATCAAAAGCGGCTCATAGGGACCCGTGACAAAGCGTACGCGAGGAACACCTGGACTGATCAAGGGAGACTCACCAGCAGGCATATTTCCTGGACTGCTGCCAAGACAGACGACCTACCCTTGGCCCACACACAAAGGTAATGGCATGGGATCCATTCCCATGAGCAACATGGCGGGGAAAACCCTTGCTGCCTAATGGCATTGGAGCCATTCCAATATCCAATGCGGCGGGGCAATCTGTTTCAGTAATTTGGTCACTTGCAGTGCTGCCTGGTACTTTCGCACTCTGCGCCCATCAGTGACGTGACCTCGGAGAAACTGTGAGGTCATGTCCTCTAGAAGCAACATATTACCTACAGCTGTGCAACAAGAGAACCTAGCTAACTGCTTAGATACTTGAATCTGTATTACTTGTGTGGCATGTGGCCAAGAGATTCAAATACCACAGTCTCGACACACCAGCAGGTGGCAGGAAAAATGACCCTCGCACCACACATACACTCCTGCCCTTAAAGTTGTAGCCTTTCCTTGGCAGCCAACTACCTTTTTTGCTGCATGGTTGTGCTCAGTCACCTCTGGTAAGAGCTGCAGTCCACAGGGAACGCTATGTGGGCCAGGTGTAGAAACGATCCTGGGTTGTACATAGGAGCACCTTCAATCTTCACCACAGGGGGAACATTGACCGCCAGGGCCAAAACACCCCACGGCCTCCAAATCCTCTCCCATGAGAAGAAACCATACTGTGCCACGAAGGCAACCATTCGCTGGCACAGGGACCCACCATGAATCAAATCGATCTAGGAGAGAAAAAAGGTGGGACAGTCCACAAATGTGCTCACGAGTTCCCTTCCTACACGTGCCTGCAATTGCTCCTGAGGGAATCCCAAATGTGTTCTGGGATCCCTATGGCCACCGTCGATCTATCCACCCACCTGTAAATCTGAGGGCTTAGCCAGCCATCTCAAGTGCCTTTTTAACTTGCCTTGTCTTTCTCTCTACACCGGGATCCCAATGTGTCTCCACAAGATGCCAGAGCCACCCCTCACATGACTAAGCTTAACTAAGGCATTTTCTAGCCCATTTAGATAGCAGACACAATCAGGACGGAACCCAAGGAGGAGCCATCAGCTTTTCTAAACTCCCGGGGAATGTGCCCCATTTGATTCCTCCTCTCATCAGGAGAAACCTAAACTGCATCTGGTCTCCCAAGCAGAACGTGACAAAGAACCCTGCCATAGGCCAGGAATCCTGCTCTGACCCCGAGCATACAGACTTGTTTGTTTGAGGGCACAAGGCAACGACAGCCCCACGGGGGCAGCCTGTAGAATGCAAGTGCAGGCGACAGGACCACCAGTGGCTCACGTTTCCTGTCCTACCCTCATGCTGAACTGTGGCAGGGGACAGCAGTCTTGGCTAGACCAATGAACCCAGAGACGGCACTCTGTCCCTAGCCTTCCCACCTGGATTGGTATCCCAGGCTCCTTTCCCAATGGTTCTTCTCCCCATGAGACGGCCAGAATCCTAAACTTGAGCAACGTGGCTGTGGACAAGCACGCCACCAAATGCAACGTGAACCTCTCCCTACTTTCCTTTTGAGAGCCACGTGCTGGACCTCAGTTCCAATGAGAAGATGGTAGTGATTTCTCACTCATTTTTTTCAGATATCTAAGGAATACATTTTTTGGGAGTCATCGGCGATCCAAGCAAATGCTCAAATGCTGGAAATGCAGAGTTGCAGATTCCACCACAGGATGGTCAGTGAGCTGAATCATGTCAGCATATGGAAGTGGCCAGAGCCCAGCCATGGGGCAGGAAATGCAGCCAGTTTTCAGGGCATCGAAGATCCCGTTCCCCGAGAAAATGCGAGAAGGTGAGAGTGTAGCCCCGGTGCCCAAGTTCCAGTGGCCAAACCTCTAGGTTTCACCAAAGAAGTGCCACTTAGCGCAACAAGGGTTAAACCAGGATCCTCATGGAATGCATGCCAAAACCCCTCCGAGTCTCCTTCACCTGGTCTCGCCTTGCCTCACCGTCGTCACTTCACTAGGTATCACAGATTATACGGATGGCCCCAGGCTGCTCTGCTGTTGTCATTCCTTCCCTGGCATTCCCCCTTGTTCAGGGTGAGGGAACACACGTGTACTTTAGGAGGGTGCATGGGTGCACCGATGTTAGGGGCAATACCACGCAACGATGTGAGCTCTATCTCCCCTCAACATTTCATTTGCTGCCCATTTTGCGTGTTGTCCACAGGGAAACATGAAAGCAACGTAGCACGGATGCCTTCAGTGCCTGTGGCCATCAGGACAAAGAGCCCCACTGTCCAACAACCCCGTGGTCTCAGGCCCTGCAATTCCTCTCCTGAGCACTCTCCCATCCATCACAGCAGAAGGATGGCTTCCTGAACCCCTAAGACACCCACAGGGCAACTGTGCTCCCTCAGCATAAGAGCCAGTGCACTCTAGGGGAAAACACATGCCCTTAGGACATATGCTTCCAAACAATGGACGCGCCCTAAAGTGGAAGAGATCTTCCACAAGGGAATGGCCCTTGGTCAAATATGAGGGCCTCCATCAAAAGCAGCTCGTAGGGGGCCTCCCTGGTGGCGCAGTGGTTTATAGTCCGCCTGCCGATGCAGGGGATACGGGTTTGTGCCCCGGTGCACGAAGATCCCACGTGCTGCAGAATGGCTAGGCCCGTGAGCCATGGCCACTGAGCCTGTGTGCCCAGAGCCTGTGCTCTACAACGGGAGAGGCCACAACAGTGAGAGCCTTGCATACAGCAAAAAAAAAAAAAAGGCGGCTCGTTGGGACTCGTGAAAAAGGACATCTGAGGAACACCTGGACTGCCCAAGGGAGACTCACCAGCAGGCCTACTTCCTGGCCTGTTGCCAAGACAGACGACCTGCTCTTGACCCAGACACAAAGCTAATGCCATGGGAAGCATTCTGATGCCCACCGTGGTGAGGAAAACCCTTGCAGCCTAATGTCATGAGAGCCATTCTGATGCCCAAAGTGGAGGGCAAACCACTGTAGCAATTGGGTCACTTGCAGTGGTGCCTGGCACTTTTGCACTCTGTCCCATCAGTGACGTGACCTCGGAGAAACCGTGAGGCCCAGATCCTCTAGAAACAACGTGTTACCCACTGCCGTGCAACGAGAGAACCCAGCCAACAGCCTAGACACTTGAACCGGTATAACCGGTATAACTTGTCTGGCCTGTGGCCAGGGATGCCAGATACCACAGTCTCGATGCACCAGCAGGTGGCAGGAAAAATGACCCCTGCACCACAAATCCTCTCCATTTTTTCTGCATGGTTGTGCCCAATGACCTCTGGGAAGATCTGCAATCCTCAGGGAACACTATGTGGGCTGGGTGTAGTAACGATGGTGGGCTGTACTGAGGACCACCTTCACATCTTCAACACAGGGCAAACATGGCCAGACACGGACAAAACACCCCACGGCCTCCAAATCTGTCCCCATGAAAAACACTATACCATGTCTGGAAGGCAACCATTCGCTGGCACAGGAACCCGCCATGAAGCAAATTGACAAAGGAGAGGAAAAAGGCGGGACAGTCCACAAATGTGCTCCCGTGTTCCCTCCCTACACGTGCCTCCAAATGCTCCTGAGGGAATCCCAAATGTGTTCCGGGAACCCTACGGCCACCATCGATCTATGCATCCACCAGTAAACCTGTGGGCTTTGCCAGCCATCTCACGTGTATTTCCTGCTCACCTTTCCTTTCTCCCTCAACCAGGATCGAACTGTCTGAAGGCAAGGTGCCAGAGCCACCCCTCACCAAAGAAGTTTTATTTTCCTGAGAATTGACTAAGACATATTCAAGCCCACCTGCACACAATACACAAGCAGATCACAACTGAGGAGGAACCATCAGCTTGGCCCAACTCCCAGGGACAGTGGCCCATTTGATTTCACCCCTCATCATGAGAAACCTAATCTGAAACCTGTCTCCCAAGCAGAACATGACAAGGAAGACTGACCTAGGCCAGGACTCCTGCTCTGACCCTGAGCACAGAGACTTCTGTTTCCTTGAGGGCACAAGGCCATGAATAGGGGGTGGGGGAGAATGTTAGAACTCACTGGCAGGCCAGAGCCCCACCAAGGGCTAATGCTTCCTCTTCTGAATGCACGCTAAACTGTGGCAGGAGACAGAAGACCTTGATAGACTTAGTTGCCCATAGACAACTAATTGTCCTAAGCCCTCCCAGGTGAATGGGCATAACAGGCTCCTCTCCAAATGGCCCTTTTCCCAGAGAAGGCTGCCACTCTCCACTTGAACAATGTGGCTGTGGATCCCCACAATAGCTAAATGCAACGTGACCTCTCTCTACTCTTCTTTTGGGAGCTATGTGCTGGACATCAGCTCTTATGAGGAGATGGTAGGGATTTCTCATTCATTTTGTTCATATTTCCAAGGAATTCATTTTTGGGAGTCACCATCGATCCAAGCACGTGCTCAAAGCCTGGACATGCAAAGTCACAGCCTCCACCATGGGACAGCCAGTGAGCTCAATCATGTCAGCAGTCAGGAGTGGTCAGAATCAAACCATGGGGCAGGAAGTGCAGCCAAGTCTCAGGGCATTGGAGCTTGGGTGCCCCAGGAAGAGCCCAGAAGGTAATGGTGTACTCTTGGTGCACAATATCCTGTGGACAAACATCTAGGTTTCTGCAAAGATGTTCCGCTTACTGCCACAAGGTTTCCACCAGGAACCTCAAGGACTTCACGCCAACACCCCTCTGAGACTCCTTTGCCTCGCCTCTCCTTGCCACAAAGTCCACTATTCACCAGGTATCACAGACTATATGGAGGGCCCAATGCTGCTGGTGGCATTCATTCTCTGGCAATGCACCTGGTTCAGGGTGAGAGAACACATGCACCTTTGAGGATGGTGCACGGGTGCACAGAGGGAATGGGTGATACCACCCAGAGATGTGTGCTCTATCTCGCCTCAAAATTTCATTTGCTGCCCATCTTGTCTGTGTGTTCGCAGCCAAATGTGAATGCATTGTGATGTAGATGCCTTCAGAGCATGCAGCCATCAGCACAAAGAGCGCCACTGCCCATCAACCCCCTGATACGGGCGCTGCAATTACCCCCCTGAGCGACCTCCACGTCAACACAGCATAAGGATGTCATCCTGAACCCCTGAGACACCCTCAGGGGAAGTGGGTCCCCTCAGCCTAAGAGCCACTGTCCTCCAGGTGGACACACCCACTCTTGGCATATACACTTCCTCACAATGGACTCACCCTCAAGGAGAAATGTGGTCCCTGAGATCTTCCACAAGCGAATGGCCCTTTGCCGAATGTGATGACCTCCATCAAATGCGGCTCGTAGGGACCCGTGACAAAGGACACCTGAGGAATCCCTGGACTGACCAAGGGTGACTCACCAGCAGGCATACTTCCTGGCCTCCTGCCAAGCCAGGGGACCTTCCCTTTGACCACACGCAAAGTTAAAGGCATTGGAGCCATTCCAATGCCCAAAGTTGTGGCGCAAACACTTGCAGCAACTGGGTAACTTGCTGTGGGTTTTTGCAATTTTGCAGTCTCGGCCCATCAGTGAAATGACCTCTGAGGACCCATGAGACCCAGGTCCTCCAGCACAAAATGTACCCACAGTCGTGAAACAAGAGAACCCAGCCAACAGCATGGACACTTGAACTGGCATGACATCTGTGGCCTGAGGCCAGGCATGCCAGAGACCACAGGCTCACTGCACCAGCTGGTGGTGGGACCAAATGGCCCCCGCACCACACATCCTCTCCTGCCCTTAAATCTGTAGGCTTTCCTTGGCAGCTGATTCCCTTGTTTCCGCATGTTTGTGCCCAATTACCTCCAGGAAGAGCTCAAATCCTCAGGTAACGCTATGTGGGCCGGGTATAGAAACGATGCTGGGTTGTCCTGAGGAACACCTTCATATCTTCAACACAGGGGAAACGTGGCCAGACAGGGACAAAACACCTCACGGCCTCCAAATCAGCCCCCATGAGAAGAAACCATACTGTGCCACGAAGGCAACCATTCGTCAGCACAGGGACCCGCCATGAAGTAAAACAAAGGAGAAGAAAACAGTGAGATGGTCTTTGAACGTGCACCCATATTCCTTCCCTGCACATGCCTCCAAATGCTCCTGAATGCATCACAAAGGCCTTCCGGGAACCCTATGCCCACTGTGATCTATCCACCCACCAGTCTACCTGAGGGATTAGCCAAGAAACTCATGGGTATTTTCCGCTCACCTTGCCCTTCTGTCTCTGCCTGCATAAAAACATCTCACGGCAAGGTGCAATAGCAACCTCTCACCACAGAAGCTTGACTTCCCAGGGAATTGCCTAAGGCATTTTCCAGCCCCCCAGCCCACTAACACATAAGGAGGACACAACCCGAGGAGAAGCCATCAGCTTGGGCCCAACTTCCGGGGACAGTGGCCCATTTGATTTCCCCCGATCAACAGGAGACACCTCTCCTGCATCACATATCCTAAGCAGACCGTGACAAAGAAGCCTGGCCTAGGCTAGGACTCCTGCTCTGACCCTGAGTGTAGAGACACCTGTTTCCTTGAGGGAACAAAGCAACGACCGGGGGGTGGGGAAGGCCTGTAGAACTCAATGGCAGGCCCAAGGCCCGCCACAAGCTCACACTTCCTCTGGCACCTGCACGCTCAACTGAGGCAGGGGACAGCAATCCTGGCTAGACTCAAGCACACCGAGACGGCACGCTGTCCCTAGCCTTCCCACATGGATGTGCATCCCAGGCACCTTTCCCAATGGCTCTTCTCCCCACGAGAATGCCACTACCCTCAACATGAGCAAGGTGTCTGTGGATGCCCAATGCAGCAAATGAAACATGAACTTCTCCTTACTTTCCCTTTGGGAGGCAAGTGCTGGACCTCAGTTCTGATGAGGAGACGGTAGGGATTGCTCACTCATTTTGTTCAGATTTCCAAGGAATGCATTTGTGGGAGTAATCATCAATCCAAGCACCTGCTCAAAGGCTGGATGTGCAAAGTCGCAGCCTCCACCGCAGGACGGCCAGCGAACTCAATCTTGTCAGCCTTCAGGAGCACCCAGAACTGAGACGTGGGTCAGGAATTGCAGCCAAGTCTCAGAGCATTGGAGCTTGTGCTCCCTGGGAAAACCCCAGAAGATTATGGTGCAGCCCCGATGCAAAAGTACCGTGGGCAAACATCTATGTTTTGTAAAGAAGTGCAGTTTACTGCAATGAGGGTTCCACCAGTAACCTCACGGACTGCATGCCAACATGCATCTGAGACTCCCTCGCCTCGCCTCGCCTCGCCTTGCCGTGTCTTCCTTGACTCGCTGGGTATTACAGAATATGCAGAGGGTCACATGCTGCCACTGGCCTTTCTTCCCTGGCACTCCACCTGGCTCGGAGCGAGAGAAAACACAGATGCTTGAGGATGGTGCACTGGTCCACAGGCGCACGGAGGGAAAGGGTGATACCACCCAGACATGTGAGCTCTATGTCACCTCTATGTTTAATTTGCTGCCCATTTTGTCTGTGTGTCAGCAGCCAAACATGAAAGCATCGGGGCGTGGATGCCTTCAGAGCAGGCGTCCATCAGGACAATGTGCGCTGTAGTCCATCAACCCCCTGGTCTCGAGCCTTGTAATTCCCACCCTGGGTGCCCTCCCCACCGACAAAGCATAATGATGTCATCCTAAACCCCTGAGACACCCTCAGGGGAACTGGGTCCCCTCAGCCTAAGACCCACTGCCCTCCAGGGAAACACACCCGCTCTTGGCACATATGCTTCCTCACAATGGACTCACAATCAAGGGGAAATGCGGTCCCAGTTACTTTCCAGAAGGGAATGGCCCTTAGCCAAAAGTGATGACCTCCTTCAAAAGCGGCTCACTGGGCCCCGCAACAAAGGGCACCCGAGGCACTCCTGGACTGACCAATGGGACTCACCAACTGGCATTCTTCCTGGCCTCCTGCCAAGCCACAGCCCCTTTACTTGAACCATATGGAAAGCGAATGGCATCAGAGCCATTTCGACGCCCAAAGTTGCAGGACAAGACCCTTGCTGCAACTGGCTTACTTCACTTGACGCCTTGCATTTTCGCATGCTGGGCCCATCAGTGCCACAACTTCAGAGAAAGCTTGAGACCCAGGTCCTCCAGAACCAATGTGTCAGCCAGAGCCGTGCAATAAGAAAACGCAGCCAGCAGCCCGAACTCTTGAAACAGCATGACTTCTCTGGCCTGAGGCCAGGCACACCGGAGACCACAGGTTTGCCCACCAGTGGATGACAGGACAAAGTGATCCCAGTGCCACAAAACTCTTCTGCCCTTAAACCTGCAGGCTCTCCTTGAAAGCCGAATCCCTTGTTTCTGGGTTGCGCCCAAAGACCTCCAGGAAGAGCTCTAATCCTCAGGGAACAGTGTGTGGGCTGGGTACAGAAATGACGCTGGGGAGTCCTGAGGAACACCTTCACATTTTCAACATAGGGTGAACGTGGCCAGACAGGGTCAAAAAACCCCATGGCCTCCAAACTGGCCCTCTTGCGAAGACACCATAGTGTGCCACAAAGGCAACTACTACCTGGCACAGGGACCCGCCATGATGCAAATCGACAAAGGAGAGGCCAAGGGCGGGATGGTTCATGAACGTGCACCCATAATCCTTCCCTATACACGCCTTCAAATGCACCTGAAGGCATCCCAAAGGAGTTCCAGGAACCCTATGCCCATTGTCAATCTATCCGCCCACCAGTCCACCCATGGGCTTAGCCAACCATGTCACATTTATTTCCCGCTTGCCTTGCCTTTCTCTTTCTCCCCAGATCAAAACATCTCACAGCAAGGTTCCAGAGCCAACCCTCACCACAGAAGCTTGATTAAACTTGGGTGCCCAGAGATGACATGCTCTCCCTAGCCTTCCTCCCTGGATGTGCATCTCAGGCTCTTTCCCAATGGTTCTTCTCCCCACAAGAATCCCGCCAACTAAACTCACACAATGTGACTGCGGATATCCAAGGCAGCAATTGCAACATGACACTCTCCTTACATTCCCTCTGGAAGCCACGGTGGACCTAAGTTTCAATAAGGAGATGGTAGGGTGTTCACAATCATTTCCTGTAGATCTTCCAAGGAATGCATATGAGGAAGACATCATTGTTCCGAGCATGTGCTGGGATGCTGCAGAACCCAAAGGGCAGGCCTCTCAGCATTAAGATCAGTGAATCTGTATGGGTCTGCAGAGAACCCAGTGACCTTGGAGAGCTCCAGGGCCTGGGGAATCGCCACTACCCAGGCCTCTCAGCATTAAGATCAGTCAATCCACGCTTGCAACCACTGGGACCACCCAAGGAAACCCTAATATCTAATGGCACATCTTGGAGTGGGAGAATACCTACTGTCCTGAGTGACCCACAGCCATGCTCGGCACCCTGGGCCGCCCCATTTCTTCTAGGTCTCCCTTGCACCTCCAGTCATCAGACCACGTGAAGGTCTTCTTGTCTTAGCCGATGGCCAGCCTTGCCCAGCAACTGCACCTAAGAAGTGGACAGAAATCACACAAGCTTCAGAATTGGACCGGCGTACTCAGAGAACACTATTCATGCCAACATTTACCTGGGGATAAGCCCTGCACCTGCTTCCCAAGTACCTCAATCCCTTATGGAGGAGTGAATGCGTGTCTGACAGCATGACTGAAGGAATGTAGGCATGTAGGTGGGCCCGCGAGTGTGAGGGTATATGTGTACATGCACACAACTGCACATGTGTGTGACTGTGACTCCGCACGAAGACTCACTTGCGGGTTTCTGTGTGTGCCTCTGTACCAACGTCGGGACCTCTGTGTGTCCCTGTACCCCTCTGTAAAGGCCTCAAACGGGAAAAGCAACAACTTATACACAGAGCCATGGCCTCGGGCCCTGCCACAGAACGTTGAAAGACCCCTGCTACCTTCAAGAGACCGCATGCGAACTTTGACCCCAGAGACTGTTGAAATAAGCAACGGACTCCTGCTCTCCAACAGCACCGTCTTCTGACCAAAGCACACAGACTTGATGAGACAAGCCTGGCCTCCTGGC
Source organism: Neophocaena asiaeorientalis asiaeorientalis (assembly GCF_003031525.2). Lineage (NCBI taxonomy): Eukaryota > Metazoa > Chordata > Mammalia > Artiodactyla > Phocoenidae > Neophocaena > Neophocaena asiaeorientalis. Next base: position 18,947 of record NW_020174062.1, on the reverse strand, counting down.
TGTGGGTGTAACGTCTACGTAAACCTGGAGACCCTGCCAGCTACCCTAGCACATCTGATGTGCACTTGCTGGCCACTCCCAGCACCTCTGGGAAGAAGGGAACCTCCCACGGGCAGGCCGACACTGCCTTGCAGCTGGCTACAGGCAAGATGCAGCCCCTCTTCCTCTCAAGGGGCCAAAGGACTTAAGACCAGGTGCCACTTAAGGCCAACTATGCCAAATCACTTTCCATGGACCCGCAGGCATGCCTATCATGGAAAGTGTTGGTCTTCACCCACCATTATGCAGGGTCGAACTGCACAAGGAAACTAGGCCACCTTCCTGGCCAGGTTCTGGCCAGCTAAACAACTGGCAGGATTCGTGGCTCTGGTCCCTGAGGAAATGCTCAGATGCTGGATATCCTTGTCCCACGTGCCCTCCTCCTGCCCACAGGGTGATTGGACACAACAAGAAGCCACAGACACCATGCTAACATGGGAGACACTGAGCACCACGGAAGACAGACAGCAAGCATGTCGGCTTTGATGAGGTCGACCCCACACCATACATTCTGTAATCTCGTCAGCATCACACCAACACCAACAAGGACCTCACGGAGATCCAAGGTGCCATCCACGAGGATCACAGAAAGACTTCAAATGGAGGACCTCTGCCATGGGAGGGGAACTGAAACCCTGAAAGAGCACAACTGGCTGTCCATGGCATCGCAATATCGCCCCCATCTCTGCCACACCCACGGTTTTCCGCAGATAAACCTCTGGCCCTGTGAAAGGCTTGCGTGCTACCTGGGCAGGCCGTGTCATGCCCTTTGGGAGAAACACTTTCTCCTCGCACGTTCCATAACTAGGGAACAAAGGGGCCAAAGGGCATGTTCGCATAACTCACTTCCCCCTAGGGAGGCCAGCCCCAACTCCTCAGCAACTAGATCTCTTCTACCCACCGCAATAAACCATTTGGGTGTCATTCCTCAGGCAAGGGGTCCCCAGTCGACACAGGTCACCAATCACAACACATCTACTTGGACCGCAAAAGCCCTCTCCACCCTAGGCAGCTGATGGCAACCCTCACGGTTCAGGGACATACTAGGCAAGATGAGGTGACCACCTGCAACCCAATGATGACAGCCCATCCCATGACATCACACAGGATCTGTCCTCATCATGCCTTACCTTCCTGTCCAGGTCATCAGCCACCATGCAGGCTTAAATGCAGCACTTGGTCCTCACTCAACTACATGATGACCCACTTGGCACCAACACTGTGCTGAGAGTTGCAGTACACGAGCTGACAAGGGCAACACTGAGGCCTAATCCGTCAGCCCCCTTCCGCCGACACCCAGCGCCAGCCCACCCCTGTGCACTGCTCCAGCCCCACCGGGCACTCAAGAAACTCATCACGGCAAAAGCAACAACAGGGAGGGCCATATGCCTGGCCTGGGGCTCCAGGCCACAACGAGAGAAGCTGGCTCATTTTGGCTTCCAAACACCACACAAAGTGCCACGACCAAAGAGGAAACATGGCCAAAACACAACTCTCCAAGCCGCAGGCTCACTGGGCCTGGACCAGCACACACTACGACACCTAAAACCAGCAAGACAGCATGCCGCCTTGTAATCCGTCATTGGCCTTTCACCAAGGACCTGGGATTCATAGACGATTCAGGTAAGGTGCAGACACGGTCGACCTTCAGACAGGAGCCCCTCAAATGCTGGCACCATGGGTGGTGTTTGCATGCATGTCAAAAAGGGGACGCTGGCCTCCACTCCCAACTGTACCCTACCCCCAAGGGAGGAAACGTGCTGGACCTCAGTTTCGATGAGGAGACAGTAGAGCGTTGTCACTCATTTAATTCAGATTTTCCAAGGAATTCATACAAGGGTGTCATCTTCAATCCAAGCACATACTGGGACAGTGCTCAACACAACAGGGCAGGCCGCTTGGCTCTGCAAAGGAGCCATGACCCCGGAGTATTCGAAAAACCTGGGGAATCCACAGCCCTCAGAGCACTCAGCAAGAGTAACAGGCAATCCACTATTGCAGCCACTGGGCCCGTCTCAGGAAACCCTAATATCCGTTGGCACATCTTGGGGTGGTTGATTGCCTACTGTCCTGAGTTATCCACGGCCACGGTCAGCAACATGCCCCTGCCTCACTTTTTCCATTTCTCCTTAGCACATCCAGTCATCAGACCATGCGAAGGTCTTCTTCTCTATGCCGACGGCCAGCCTTGCCCAGCAACTTCACCAGAGAAGTGGACAGAAACCACAAAGGCTTCAGAATTGGACCGGGGTGCTCAGAAAACATGATATGTGTGAATATTAACCTGGGTGTGATGCCTGAACCTGCTTCCCAAGGACCTCTATCCCTTACTGAGAACAGAATGCATGTCTGACAGCACAATTGCACGAACTCAGGCACGTATGTTGGCCTCTGTGTGAGACGGTGTTTGTGTGTGTTCACGCATGTGCATGTGTCTTTCTGTGACTGCGCATAAGGACGGGCTGGCGGGTTTCAGTGAGTGCCTCTGAATCCGCGTCTTGGTCTCTGTCTGTCCCTGTGGCCCTCTGCAGGGACTGTGAACAGTAAAGGCCAAAGTTTATATGAGGAACACTAGCTTTGGACCCTACAACTGAATGGAGAAAGACCTCTATCACCTTCAAGAGGCCACATGCGAACTTTGACCTCCAGCGCCTTGGCTTTGGACCCCCTCCCCACTGAATGAAGAAAGACCCTTATTAGCTCCAAGAGGCTGAATTCAAACTTTGAGTCACAGGGGCTGTCGAAATAGGCCACGGACTACCGCTCTCCCACAGCCAAGCATTCTGGCCAAAGCACAAAGACCTAAACAGACTTGCCTCCCGGCCGTGGGTGTCACATGTACGTGGACCTGAAGAACCTGCCAGCTAATAGCACATCTGATGTGCACTTGGGGCCCCTCCCAGAAATTCTGGAAGCAAGGGAACCTTCTATGGTCGGGTGGACACCGATCTACAGCTGGATGCAGGTCAAAAGCAGCCTGGCACCTCTCAAGGGGCTAACAAAATTCGGTCCAACTGCCAATTCTCACCAACTGGCACAAATCACTTTTCGTGGACCCCTGGGAATACCCACCACAGGAAGTAGTGGGCTTCAGCAACCATAATCCACGTTCAAACCGCACGGCAGAAACTAGACCCCCTTCCCGGTCACGACTTGCCAGCACCCAGCCAGCAGGTTTTGCGTCCATGAACCCGGAGGGATCACTCAAACGCTTGACAGCCACATCCTATGTGACCTCTTCCTGCCCACAGGGCAACCCAAAACTACTGGAAGCCACAGACATCATGCAAACACGGGGACACTCTACACCAGGGATTACAGAACGCAAGCATGTCTGTTTTGATGACACTGACCTACACCATGCATCCTGGCACTTCTCAACTGCCACAGCGACACTACCAAGACCCTCACAGAGATCAAAGGCACTGTCCCCGAGAACCACAGACAGACTTCCAACGAAAGACCTCTGCCATGCGAGGGGACCTGGAAGCTTCAAAGGGCACAGTGGCTGTCCACGGCAGCGCACCTGGCATAGCACCTGTGCCCCCATCTCTGCCCCGCCAATGGACTGCTCCAGAAATACCTCTGTCTCTTCGAAAGGCTTGCGGGCCACATGGACCGGCCGCGTCATGCCCTCTGGGAGAAACACTTTCGCTTTGCACATTCTCATATGAGGAAACAAAGTGGCCAAAGGGCATGTTCGCATAACACACCTTCCTCCAAAAAGACCGGCACTGATGCCTCAGCATGTCTATCATCTTTACAGGACACCCTTTCATCGTCATTCCTCCAGCAACGAGATCACAACTCCTGCAGGTTACCGACCTGACGGCATCCACATGAGCGGGCAAAGCCATCCCCTCCATACGCAGCTGATGCCAGCCCATCATGAACATGACACATCCTTGGTAAGCTGAGGCCAGTGCCCACAACCCAATGATGACAGCCCATGCCACAACTTCACACAGGACCCCTCCTCATCATGCCTTACTGTTATGTCCAGTCCATCAGCCACCACACAGGCTTAAATACAGCACTCGGTCCTCACTCCACACCATGATGACCAACTTGATGTCAACACTGTGTTGGGAATTGGAGTAGAGGAGCTGACAATGGCAACACCGAGGCCTAATCCATCAGGCCCCTTCCAATGGGCTGACGCCAATCACCAGCCCAAACCAACCCACTGCTCCAGGCCCACTGGGCACTCAAGAACTTCACTGTGTGAAACACAACAACAGGGAGAGCCACAGGCCTGGCCGGAGGCTCCAGGCTCCAACAAGGGAAGCTTGCTCATTTTGGATTCCAGAAGCATCCTCCGAAGCGTCATGCACAAAACGTGATCCTGTCCAAAACACACCTCCCAAGCTGCAAGCTCACTGGGCCTACATCAGCACACAGTTTGATTCTGAAGACCAGCAGGTGAGACTGCCACCTCGCATTCCTTCAATGGCCTTTCAGCAGGGACACGGGATTCACAGATGACCCAGCTTATGTGCAGACATGGTCCACCCTCAAACAGGAGCTCCTCCAATGCTGGAGCCCTGGATGGTGTTTGCATGCGTGTCACGAAGGGATGATGGCCCTCACTCCTAATGGTGCCCTACGCATGAGAGAGGAAATGTGCTGGACCTCAGATTCTATGAAGAGACGGTAGAGTGTTCTCACTCATTTTGTTCATATCTTCCAATTTGTTCACATTATCTGTGCCCTACCGCCAAGAGAGGAAACATGCTGGACCTCAGTTTCGATGAGATGGTAGAGTGTTCTCACTCATTTTGTTCAGATTTTCCAAGGAATGCATACAAGGGTGTCATCATCGATCCAAACACATGCTGGGAAGCTGCAGAATGTAACCGGACAGGCTGCAGTACTCTGCAGAGGAGCCATGACCCTGGAGTACTGCAAGAGCCTGGGGAATCCAGAGTCTTCAGGCCACTCAGCAAAAGCAAAAATCAATCCACTCTTGCAGCCATTGGGCCCATCTGAGGAAAACCTAATGTCCCATGGCACATCTTAGTGTGAGTGAATGCCTACCATCCTGAGTTATCCAGGACCACGCTTGGCAACATGTGCCCGCCTCACTTTTTCCAGTTGTCCTTGGCACATCCAGTCATCAGACCATATGAAAGTCTTCTTGTTTTTGCCGCCAGCCAGCCATGCCGAGCAACTGCACCTGAGGAGTGGACACAAATCACTGAGGCTTCAGAAGTGGACCGGGGTCCTCAGAGAACGTGATCCATGTGAATATTTACTTGGGCTTCAGCTCTGAACCTGCTTCCCAAGGACCTCTATCCCTTACCGAGTATTGATTTGTGTCTCACAGCATGTCTCTAGGAAGTTAGACACGTACACTGACCAGTGTGTGAGATGCTGTATGTGTGTATTCGTGACTTCGACTGCGCACGAGGACGCACTTGTGTATTACTGTGTGTGCCTCTGAATATGCGTCTTGCTCTCTGTGTGTCCCTGTGGCCCTCTGCAGAGGCTTCCAACAGTAAACACCAGAGTTTATACACAACACCCTGGTTGGACCCCCAACAGAAATGAGAAAGACCCCTGTCAGCTGCAGGAGGCCGCATGCGAATTTTGACCCACAGGAGCTGTTGAAATAGGCCACAGACTCCCGCTCTCCCATAGCCATGGCTTCTGACCAAAGCACAAAGACTGGAAAAGACCTGCCTCCTGGCAGTGGATGTCACATGTATGTGGACATGGAGATCCTGCCAGCTAATAGTCTACACCTAATGTGGACTTGAGGCCACTCCCAGTGCTTCCGGAAGCAAGGGAGTCTCTGATGGGCAGGCAAACACCGATCTGCAGCTGGCTACAGGCAAGTGCAGCTTAGCACCACTCAAAGGGCTGACGAAATACAGTCTAAATGTCAATTCTCGCCAACTAGACCAAATCACGTTCTGAGGACCCATGGGAATGTCCATCACGGGAAGTGGTGTACTGTACCAACCAGGACCCAGGTTGGAACCCCATGAGGGAACCTAGGCCATCTTCCCGAGCACGTCTCGCCAGTGCCCATCCGGCAGGTTTCACGGCCCTGAACCCAGAGGAAAAGATAAAATGCTTGACAGCCTCGTCCTAAGTGACCTTCTCCTGCCCGCAGAGTGACTCGCCCTTACATGAAGTCGCAGACACCTTGTGAACACGGGGTCACTGTACACCAAGGAACACAGAGTGCATACATGTCTGCTTTAATGACGCCAATCCCACCCCATGCATTCTGGCAGTTCTCCACTGCCACAGCAACACTACAGAGGACCTCACACAGATCAAAAGCACTGTCCCCGAGAACCACAGACAGATTGCCAATGGAAGACCTCTGCCACGTGAGGGGACATGCAAGCTTCAAAAGGCAGAGTGGCTGCCCATGGCAGCGCACCTGGCAACACAACAGTGCCCGCATCTCTGCCCCGCCAATAGACTGCTCCAGATAAACCTCTGGCTGTTCGAAAGGTTTGTGTGCCACATGGGCCGGCCATGTCATGCTCTCTGGGAGAAACACTTTCCCTTCGCACATTCCCAAATGATGGAACAAAGTGGCCAAAGGGCGTGTTCATATAACTGACCTACCCCCAAGAAGACCGGCACAGATGCCTCAGAATGTCGATCTTCTCTACGTCCCGCAAGAAACCATTTGGGCATAATTTCTCCTGTAACGGGAACACAACACTACGCAGGTTACCTACATCGCAGGCATCCTCATAAACAGCGAAAGCCATCCACTTCATAGGCAGCTGATGCCAACCCATCAGGAAAAGGAGACCTCCTTGGGAAACCATGAACAGCATCAGCAACTGAATGATCACAGACCATCCCACGACATCACACAGGAAACGTCCTCATGATGCCTTACCTTCGTCTCCAGGAAACAGCCATCACGCAGTCTTAAATGCAGCACTCGGTGCTAACCCCACTCCATGATGGCCCTCTTAGTGCCAACACCTGTGCTGGGAGCTGCAGTAGAGGAGCTGACATGGGCACCACCTAATCCATCAGCCCCTTTCTGTCAACACCCAACCCCAGCCCACACCCACGCACTACTACAGCCCCATTGGACACACAAGAACCTCAATGCGCCAAACCCAATGAAAGGGAGGGCCACAGGCCTGGCCTCATGCTCCAGGCCCCAAGAAGGGAAGCCTGCTCCTTTAGGCTTCCAGACCTAAACCCTGAAGCAGCGTGCACAAAGGGTGATCGCGGCCAAACCACACCGTTCCAAACTGCAAGCTCACTGGGCCTACACCAGCACACACTCCGAATCTGAAGACCAGCAAGAGAGCCTGCCCCCTCGCATTCCCTCAACGGTCTTTCAGCAGTGACCTGATATTCATAGACGACCCAGCTTAGGGGAAGACACAGTCGACCTTCAGACAGGAGCCCCTCCAAGTCTGGAGCCCTGAGTGCTGTTTGCATGCATGTCAGCAGGGGACGCTGGCCCTCAGCATATTTATGTTCTCTACTTCATGAAAGACACCCTTTGGGAGTCATTCCTCCGGAAATGGTAACACAACTCTACACAGGTTACCTACCTCGCTCTTGACAGGCCCCTATGCCCGCGACAGGAAACGTGCTGGACCTCAGACTCGATGAGGAGACGGTAGAGTGTTCTCACTCATCTTGTTCAGATTTTCCAAGGAATGCATACAAGGGTATCATCATCGATCCAAGCACGTGCTACAATGCTGCAAAAAGCAACGGGGCATGCCATGCGGGTCTGCAGAGGAGCCATGACCTCCTAGTACACCAAAACCCTGGGGAAGCCACAGCCACCAGGCCACTCTGCAAGAGCAACAGTCAATCTACACTTGAAGCCACTGGGCCCGTCTGAGGGAAACCTAATATCCAGGGTCACACCTTAGGGTGGGTGAATGCCTAACGGACTGAATCATCCAGAGCCATGCTTAGCAACCTGCTCCCACCTCATTTTTCCAGTTCTCCTTAGCAACTCCAGTCATCAGACAAGGCGAAAGTCTTCTTGCCTTTCCTGACGGCCACACCTGCCCAGCAACTGCACCTGAGAAGTGGACATAAATCACGCAGTTTTCAGAATTGGACTGGGGTACTCAGAGAACGTGATTCACGCCAATGTTTACCTGGGCTTGAGTCCGGACCCTGCTTCCCAAGGACCTCTACCCTTAGTGAGAACACAATGTTTGTCTGACAGCACGACTGCAGGAAGTTAGGCACGTACGTTGCCCGGCATGTGAGAGGGTCTATGTGTGTGTTCACGCGTGTGCACGGGTGTGACTGTCACTGCTCACGAGGATGTGCTTCTGCGCTTCTTTGTGTTCTGCTCAAACTACATCTTGGTCTCCGTGTGTCCATGAGGCCCTCTGCAGAGACACCGAAGCGTAAAAGCCACAGGTTATACACAGAGCGCTGGCATTGGACACCGCAACCCCTGAATGGAGAAAGACCCCTACAAGCTTCAAGAGGCTGAATGCAAACTCTAAACCCCGGAGGCTGTTGAAATAGGCCACGGATTCTCTCTCTCCCACAGCCAAGCCTTCTGACCAAAGCACAAAGACCTAATCAGGCTTGCCTCCAAGCCGTGGGTGTGGCATATACATGGACCCGGAGAAGCTGCCAGCTAGTGGTGCATCTGATGTGCACTTGGGGCTACTTAGAGCACTCCCGGAGGCAAGACAAACTCCGCTGGTTGGGCCAACCCTGACCTGCAGCAGGCTCCAGGCAAGATGCAGCCCGGCACCACTCAAGGAGCTAACGAAATTCGGCCTATGTGCCAATTTTCACCAACTAGGCCAAATCACTTTCTGTGGACCCATAGGAATGCCCCCCACCGGAAGTGGTGGGCTTCAGCAACCATGACCCAAGTTCAGACCCCAAAGCCGAAACTGGGCTAACATGACTGCCACGTTTCGCCAGCACCCGCCCAGCAGGCTTGGCGGCCCTGTAACCTGAGAAAACGCACAAATCCTTGCCAGCCTCGTCCTCCGTGGCCCCCAGCCAACGGGGCAGCTCGACCCTACTGGAAGCCACAGATATCGTGCAAACATGGGGACACTGTCCAGCAGGGATGACAGACCGCAACATGTCTGCTTTGTTGACACTGACACTACCCCACGGATCCTGGCACTTCTGCACTGCCACAGTGACACTACCGAGGACCTCACACAGACCAAAGGCACTGTCCCCGAGAACCACAAACAGATTGCCAACGGAAGACCTCTGCCACCCAAGGGGACCTGGACGCTTCAAAGGGCACAGTGCCTGTCTGCGGCAGCGCACCCGGCATCGCAACAGTGTCCGCGTAGCTGTACCGCCAACAGACTTCTCCAGATAAATCTCTGGCTCTTTGAAAGTCCTGCGTTCCTCACGGGCCAGACGCATCATGCCCTGCGGGAGAAACAATTTTAGCTTGGCACATTCCCAAACAAGGTAACAAAGTGCCCAAAGGTCACGTTCGCATAGCTCACCTATCCTCCAGGAGAGCGGCACAGACGCATCAGCGTATCTATTTTCTCTACGTCCTGCAAGACACCCTTTGGGCGTCATGCCTCCGGCAATGGGATCACAACTCTACGCAGGTTACGTACATCGCTCCTCAATGTCCCCTATGCCCGAGACAGGAAACGTGCTGGACCTCAGACTCGATGAGGAGACGGTAGAGTGTTCTCACTCATTTTGTTCAGATTTTCCAAGGAATGCATACAAGGGTGTCATCATCGATCCAAGCACGTGCTGGGACGCTGCACAACACAACCGGGCATGCCGTTCTGGTCTGCAGAGGAGCCATGACTTCCTAGTACTCCAAAACCCTGGGGAATCCACAGCCCTCAGGCCACTCTGCAAGAGCAACAGTCAATTTACTCTTGAAGCCACTGGGCCCGTCTGAGGGAAACCTAATATCCAGTGGCACATCTTAGGGTGGGTGAACGCCTACCTTCCTGAGTCATCCAGGACCATGCTTAGCAACCTGCCCCCACCTCACTTTTCCAGTTCTCCTTAGCACCTCCAGTCATCAGACAACGTGAACGTCTTCTCGCCTTTCCTGACGGCCACCCCTGCCCAGCAACTGCACCTGAGAAGTGGACATAAATCACGCAGTCTTCAGAATTGGACCGGGGTCCTCAGAGAACGTGATTCATGCCAATGTTTACCTGGGCTTGAGCCCGGACCCTGCTTCCCAAGGACCTCTACCCTTACTGAGAACTTAATGTGTGTCTGACAGCACGACTGCAGGAAGTTAGGAACGTACGTTGCCCGGTATGTGAGAGGGTCTATTTGCGTGTTCACGCGTGTGCGCGGGCGTGACTGTCACTGCTCACGGGGACGTGCTTCTGGGCTTCTTTGTGTTCTGCTCAATCTGCATCTTGGCCTCCGTTGGTACCTGAAGCCCTCTGCAGAGACACCGAAGCGTAAAAGCCACAGTTTATACACAGCGCGCTGGCATTGGACACAGCCCCCCCTGAATGGACAAAGACCCCTTCAAGCTTCAAGAGGCTGAATGCGAACTCTGCAACCCGGAGGCTGTTGAAGTAGGCCAGGGATTCCCGCTCTCCCACAGCCAAGCCTTCTGACCAAAGCTCAAAGACCTAACCAGACTTGCCTCCCGGCCGTGGGTGTGGCATATACGTGGACCTGGAGAAGCGGCCAGCTAGTAGCACATCTGATGTGCACTTGGGGCAACTTCCAGCACTCCCGGAGGCAAGACAACCTCCGCTGGCCGGGCCGACCCTGACCTGCAGGCAGGCTCCAGGCAAGATGCAGCCCGGCACCACTCAAGGGGCTAACGGAATTCGGCCTATGTGCCAGTTCTCGCCAACTAGGCCAAATCGCTTTCTGTGGACCCATAGGAATGTCCACCACAGGAAGCGGTGGGCTTCAGCAACCATGACCCAAGCTCAGACCCCAAACCCGAAACTGGGCCACCATGCCTGCCATGTTTCGCTAGCACCCACCCAGCAGGGTTGGCGGCCCTGAACCTTGAGGAAGCGCACAAATCCTTGCCAGCCTCGTCCTCCGAGGCCTCCTCCTGCCCACGGGGCAACTCGACCCTATTGGAAGCCACACATACCGTGCAAACAGGGGGACACTGTACACCAGGGGTGAGAGATCGTAACATGCCTGCTTTGATGACACTGACCCTACCCCACGGATCCTGGCACTTCTCCACTGCCACAGTGACACTACCGAGGACCTCACACAGACCAAAGGCACTGTCCCCGAGAACCACAAACAGATTGCCAACGGAAGACCTCTGCCACCCAAGGGGACCTGGACGCTTCAAAGGGCACAGTGCCTGTCTGCGGCAGCGCACCCGGCATCGCAACGGTGTCCGCGTAGCTGTACAGCCAACAGACTTCTCCAGATAAATCTCTGGCTCTTCGAAAGTCCTGCGTTCCTCACGGGCCGGACGCATCATGCCCTGCGGGAGAAACAATTTTAGCTTGGCACATTCCCAAACAAGGTAACAAAGTGCCCAAAGGTCACGTTCGCATAGCTCACCTATCCTCCAGGAGAGCGGCACAGACGCATCAGCGTATCTATTTTCTCTACGTCCTGCAAGACACCCTTTGGGCGTCATGCCTCCGGCAATGGGATCACAACTCTACGCAGGTTACGTACATCGCTCCTCAATGTCCCCTATGCCCGAGACAGGAAACGTGCTGGACCTCAGACTCGATGAGGAGACGGTAGAGTGTTCTCACTCATTTTGTTCAGATTTTCCAAGGAATGCATACAAGGGTGTCATCATCGATCCAAGCACGTGCTGGGACGCTGCACAACACAACCGGGCATGCCGTTCTGGTCTGCAGAGGAGCCATGACTTCCTAGTACTCCAAAACCCTGGGGAATCCACAGCCCTCAGGCCACTCTGCAAGAGCAACAGTCAATTTACTCTTGAAGCCACTGGGCCCGTCTGAGGGAAACCTAATATCCAGTGGCACATCTTAGGGTGGGTGAACGCCTACCTTCCTGAGTCATCCAGGACCATGCTTAGCAACCTGCCCCCACCTCACTTTTCCAGTTCTCCTTAGCACCTCCAGTCATCAGACAACGTGAACGTCTTCTCGCCTTTCCTGACGGCCACCCCTGCCCAGCAACTGCACCTGAGAAGTGGACATAAATCACGCAGTCTTCAGAATTGGACCGGGGTCCTCAGAGAACGTGATTCATGCCAATGTTTACCTGGGCTTGAGCCCGGACCCTGCTTCCCAAGGACCTCTACCCTTACTGAGAACTTAATGTGTGTCTGACAGCACGACTGCAGGAAGTTAGGAACGTACGTTGCCCGGTATGTGAGAGGGTCTATTTGCGTGTTCACGCGTGTGCGCGGGCGTGACTGTCACTGCTCACGGGGACGTGCTTCTGGGCTTCTTTGTGTTCTGCTCAATCTGCATCTTGGCCTCCGTTGGTACCTGAAGCCCTCTGCAGAGACACCGAAGCGTAAAAGCCACAGTTTATACACAGCGCGCTGGCATTGGACACAGCCCCCCCTGAATGGACAAAGACCCCTTCAAGCTTCAAGAGGCTGAATGCGAACTCTGCAACCCGGAGGCTGTTGAAGTAGGCCAGGGATTCCCGCTCTCCCACAGCCAAGCCTTCTGACCAAAGCTCAAAGACCTAACCAGACTTGCCTCCCGGCCGTGGGTGTGGCATATACGTGGACCTGGAGAAGCGGCCAGCTAGTAGCACATCTGATGTGCACTTGGGGCAACTTCCAGCACTCCCGGAGGCAAGACAACCTCCGCTGGCCGGGCCGACCCTGACCTGCAGGCAGGCTCCAGGCAAGATGCAGCCCGGCACCACTCAAGGGGCTAACGGAATTCGGCCTATGTGCCAGTTCTCGCCAACTAGGCCAAATCGCTTTCTGTGGACCCATAGGAATGTCCACCACAGGAAGCGGTGGGCTTCAGCAACCATGACCCAAGCTCAGACCCCAAACCCGAAACTGGGCCACCATGCCTGCCATGTTTCGCTAGCACCCACCCAGCAGGGTTGGCGGCCCTGAACCTTGAGGAAGCGCACAAATCCTTGCCAGCCTCGTCCTCCGAGGCCTCCTCCTGCCCACGGGGCAACTCGACCCTATTGGAAGCCACACATACCGTGCAAACAGGGGGACACTGTACACCAGGGGTGAGAGATCGTAACATGCCTGCTTTGATGACACTGACCCTACCCCACGGATCCTGGCACTTCTCCACTGCCACAGTGACACTACCGAGGACCTCACACAGACCAAAGGCACTGTCCCCGAGAACCACAAACAGATTGCCAACGGAAGACCTCTGCCACCCAAGGGGACCTGGACGCTTCAAAGGGCACAGTGCCTGTCTGCGGCAGCGCACCCGGCATCGCAACGGTGTCCGCGTAGCTGTACAGCCAACAGACTTCTCCAGATAAATCTCTGGCTCTTCGAAAGTCCTGCGTTCCTCACGGGCCGGACGCATCATGCCCTGCGGGAGAAACAATTTTAGCTTGGCACATTCCCAAACAAGGTAACAAAGTGCCCAAAGGTCACGTTCGCATAGCTCACCTATCCTCCAGGAGAGCGGCACAGACGCATCAGCGTATCTATTTTCTCTACGTCCTGCAAGACACCCTTTGGGCGTCATGCCTCCGGCAATGGGATCACAACTCTACGCAGGTTACGTACATCGCTCCTCAATGTCCCCTATGCCCGAGACAGGAAACGTGCTGGACCTCAGACTCGATGAGGAGACGGTAGAGTGTTCTCACTCATTTTGTTCAGATTTTCCAAGGAATGCATACAAGGGTGTCATCATCGATCCAAGCACGTGCTGGGACGCTGCACAACACAACCGGGCATGCCATTCTGGTCTGCAGAGGAGCCATGACTTCCTAGTACTCCAAAACCCTGGGGAATCCACAGCCCTCAGGCCACTCTGCAAGAGCAACAGTCAATTTACTCTTGAAGCCACTGGGCCCGTCTGAGGGAAACCTAATATCCAGTGGCACATCTTAGGGTGGGTGAACGCCTACCTTCCTGAGTCATCCAGGACCATGCTTAGCAACCTGCCCCCACCTCACTTTTCCAGTTCTCCTTAGCACCTCCAGTCATCAGACAACGTGAACGTCTTCTCGCCTTTCCTGACGGCCACCCCTGCCCAGCAACTGCACCTGAGAAGTGGACATAAATCACGCAGTCTTCAGAATTGGACCGGGGTCCTCAGAGAACGTGATTCATGCCAATGTTTACCTGGGCTTGAGCCCGGACCCTGCTTCCCAAGGACCTCTACCCTTACTGAGAACTTAATGTGTGTGTGACAGCACGACTGCAGGAAGTTAGGAACGTACGTTGCCCGGTATGTGAGAGGGTCTATTTGTGTGTTCACGCGCGTTTTCGGGCGTGACTGTTACTGCTCACGAAGACGCGCTTCCGGAATTGTGTTCCTCTGAATCTGCATCTTGGTTTCCGTGTTTTCCTGAGGCCCTCTGCAGAGACACCGAACCGTAAAACCACAGTTTATACACAGCGCGCTATCTTCGGACACCGCCCTCCCTGAATAGAGAAAGACCCCTTCAAGCTTCTAGAGTCTGAATGTGAACTCTGAAACCCGGAGGCTGTTGATGTAGGCCACGGATTCCCGCTCCCCCACAGCCAGGCCTTCTGACCAAAGCACAAAGACCTAACCAGACTTGCCTCCTGGCCATGGGTGTGATATATACGTGGACCCGGAGATCCTGCCAGCTAGTAGCACATCTGATGTGCACTTGGGGCCAATTCCAGCTCTCCCAGAGACAAGAGAACCTCCGCTGTTCACGCCGACTCTGAGCTGCAGAGGGCTCCAGGCATGATGCAGCCCGGCACCACTCAAGGGGCCAACGAAATTCGGCCTATGTGCCACTTCTCGCCAACTAGGCCAAATCACTTTCCGTGGACCCGTTGGAATGCCCACCATGGCAAGAGGTGGTCTTCAGTAACCATGACCCAGGTTCAAACCCCACGGTTAAAACTAGGCCACCTCTCCGGCCACATCTCGGCCAGCTCCCCTCTGGCAGGATTCAGCGCCCTGAACCCCGAGGAAACACTCAAACACTCGGCAACCTTGTCCTCACTGCCCTCCTCCTGCCCACATGGCGACTAGACCCTACTAGAAGCCAGAGATAACATGCGAACACGGGGACACTGTAAACCAGTGAAGACAGACCACAAGCATTTCTGCTTTGATGACACCGAACCCACACCATACATCCTGGCACTTCTCCACTGCCAGAGCAATACTTCCGAGGACCTCACAGAAAAAAGCACTGTCCCCGAGGACCACACACAAACTTCCAACGGAAGACCTCTGCCACACGAGGAGACCTGGAAGCCAGTAAGGGAAAAGTGGCTGTCAAGGTCAGCGCACCTGGCATCACAACAGTGCGCCCATCTCTACCATGCCAACGGACTGCTTCGGATAAACCTCTGGCTGTTAGATAGGCATCCGTACCTCATGGGCCGGCCGCGTCACGCCTTCCGGGAAAAACACTTTCGCTTTGCACATTCCCAAACTAGGGAACAAAGTGGCCAAAGGGCATGTTAGCATAACTCACCTACCCCAATGAGGCCGGCACACACTCCTCAGCATATCGATCTTTTCTAGCTTACGCAAGACACCCTTTGGGAATCATTTCTCCGGCAACGGGATCACAAGTCTACACAGGTTACCTACCTCATCGCATCCACATGAACCGCCAAAGCCATCCTCTCCATAGGCAGGTGATGCCAGCCCATCATGTACATGACAAATCCTTGAGAAGCCGAGGCCAGAGCCTGCAACCCAATGATGACAGCCCATGCCACAACATCACGTAGGACCTGTCCTTTCCATGCCTTACCTTCCTGTCCAGACCATCAGCCACGACGCAGGATTAAATGCAACACTCGGATCTCACCCCACTCCACGATGACCCACGGGGGGAAAACACTGTGCCAGGAATTGCAATACAGGAGCTGACAAGCGCAACAACGAGGCCTAATCCATCAGCCCCCTTGCGCCGATGCCCAACGTCAGCCCCCACACATCCACTGCTCCAGCCCCACTGGGCACTTAAGAACTTCACCATGACAAATGCAAAAACAGGGAGGGCCGCAGGCCTGGCCTGAGTCTCCGGGCTCCAACCAGGGAAGCTTTCTCATTTTGGCTTCCAGAATTAACACCCAAAGCGGCACAAAAGAACCATGACACTGTCCAAAACACACCTCCCAAGCTGCAAGCTCACTGCACCTACCTCAGCCCACACTCTGACTCTGAACATCAGCAGGTGAGCCTGCCCCCTCACATTCCCTCATCGGCCTTTCAGCAGGGACCTGGGATTCATAGACGACCCAGTTTATGTGCAGACACGGTCCACCCTCAGACAGAAACCTCTCCAATGCTGGAGTACTGGGTGGTATTTGCATGTATGTCAGGAGGGGATGATGACCCTCACTCCTCACTGTGCCCTAACCCCGAGAGAGGAAACGTGCTGGACCTCAGTTTCAATGAGGAGACGGTAGAGTGTTCTCACTCATTTTGTTCAGATTTTCCAAGGAATGCATACAAGGGTGTCATCATCGATCTGAATACATGCTGGGAAGCTGCAGAACATAACAGGGCAGGCCATGGGGCCCTGCAGAGGAGACATTACCCTGGAGTACTCCAACAGCCTGGGGAATCCACAGTCCTCAGACCACTCAGCAAAAGCAAACATCAATCCACTCTTGCAGCCTTTGGGCCCATCTGAGGAAATCCTAATGTGGAATGGCACATCTTAGGGTGAGTGAACGCCTACCGTCCGAGTTATCCACGGTCATGCTCAGCAGTATGCGCCTGCCTCACTTTATCCAGTTTTCCTTAGCTCATCCAGGCATCAGAGTACGTGAAGGTCTTCTTTTTGTCGACAGCCAGCCTTGCCGAGCAACTACACCTGAGAAGTGGACGGAAATAACAGAGGCTTCAGAAGTGGACCGAGGTCCTCAGGGAACATGAACCATGCGAATGTTTACCTGGGCTTCTGCTGTGAACCTGCTTCCCAAGGACCTCTATCCCTCACCGATTATTGTTTTGTGACTCACAGCATGTCTGCAGGAAGTTAGGCATGTACATTGGCCAGTGTGTGAGACGCTGTATGTGTGTATTCACGTGCGTGGGCGTGTGCGACTGCGACTGCGCACGAGGACGCGATTGTGGGTTCCTGCGTGTGCCTCTGAAAACGCGTCTTGCTCTCTGTGTGTCCCTGTGGCCCTCTGCAGAGGCCTCCAATAGTTAATACCAGAGATTATACACAACACCCTGGTTGGACTCCCAACAGAAAAAGAAAGACCCCTGTGAGCTGCAGGAGACTTATGAGAACTGTGACCCCCAGGAGCTGTAGAAATAGGCCACAGACTCCCGCTCTCGCATAGCCATGCCTTCTGACCAAAGCACGAACCTAGATGAGACCTGCCTACCGGCCGTGGGTGTCACATGAGTGTGGACATGGACATCCTGCCAGCTAACAGCACATCTGATGTGCACTTGGGCCACTCCCAGTGCTTCCGGAAGCAAGGGAAACTCCTATGGGTGGACTGAAACCAACCTGAAGATGGCTACAGGCAAGATGCAGCCTGGCACCACTCAAGGGGCTAACGATATTTGGCCCAAAAGCCAATTCTCGCCAAATAGGACAAATCACGTTCTGTGGACCCGTGGGTATGCCCACCACGGGAAGTGGTAGGATTAAGCAACCATAATCCAGGTTGGAACCCCACAGCAGAAACTAGACCATCTTCCCGGCCATGTCTCGCCAGCACCCAGCCGGCAGGTTTCTCAGCCCTGAACCTGGAGGAAACGCTCAAATTTTTGACAGCCTCGTCCTAAGTGCCCTCCTCCTGCCCTCAGGGCAACTCGACCTTACCTGAAGCCACAGACATCATGCGAACATGGGGTCACTGTACACCAAGGAAGACAGGCCACATACATGTCTGCTTTGATGACGCCTACCCCACCCCATGCATTCTGGCACTTCTCCACTGCCACAGCGACACTACTAAGGACCTTGCAGAGATCAAAAGCACTGTCCCCGAGGACCACAGACAGACTTCCAACAGAAGACCTCTGCCACGCGAGGGGACCTGTAACTCTGAAAGGGCATAGTGCCTGTCCATGGCAGCGCACCTAGCATAGCAACAGTGTCCCCATCTCTGCCCCGCGTAAACTTCTGGCTGTTCGAAAGGCCTGCATGACACACAGGCCGGCCGCATCATGCTCTCCGGGAGAAAAACTTTCACTTTGCACATTCCCAAACATGGGACAAAGCGGCCAAAGGGCATGTTCCCATAACTCACCTTCCTCCAAGGAGGCCAGCACAAATGCTTCAGCATGTCCATCTTCTCTAGGTCCCGCAAGACACCCTTTGGGAGTCATCCCTCCAGCAACGGAATCTCAACTCATCACAGGTTACCTACCTCACCGAATCCTCATGAAATGCCAAAGCCATCCCCTTCATAGGCATCCGATGCCAGCCCACCACGAACAGGACACATGCTTGGGAAGCCGTGGCCAGCATCTGCAACACAATGATGACAGCCCATCCCACGACATCACACAGGACATGTCCTCATAATGTCTTACCTTCCTCTCCAGGCCAGCAGTCACCACGCAGGCTTAATGCAGCACTCCTTCCTAACCCCACTCCACGATGACCCACTTAGTGCAAACACTGTGCCAGAAGCTGCAGTAGATGAGCTGACATGGGCAACACCGAGGCCTAATCCATCAGCCCCCTTCCGCCAAACGTCCAACTCCAGCCCACACCCACCCACTGATCCAGCCCCACCGGGCACTCAAGAACATCAACGTGCCAAACTCAAGGACAGGGAGGGCCACCCAGGCCTGGCCTGAGGCTCCATGCTCCAACCAGGGAAGCTTGCACATTTTGGCTTCCAGAATTAACCACCG
>NW_020174061.1:388446-410994 GCF_003031525.2 Neophocaena asiaeorientalis asiaeorientalis | reverse complement strand
CACACACACACACACACACACACACACACACACAAAGTTATTCAGCCATAAAAAGAAAGAAATCCTGTCACTTGTGACAGTATGGATGGTCCTTCAGGTCATTATGCTAAATGAAATAAGTCAGAAGGACAAATACTATATGTTCCCACTTGTATGCAGAAGATAAAAAAGCTGAATTCATAGAAACAGATAGTAGAATAGTGGTTGGAAGGGGTGGAGGGTGGGGAAAATAGGGAAATGTTGGTCAAAATTTACAAACTTCTAGTTTTATGATGAATAAGTTCTGGAGATCTAATATACAGCATGGTGACTCTAGTTAACAATGCTGTATTATATACCTGAAAGTGGGTAAAAGACTAGACCTTAAATGTTATCACCAGACGTGCAAAAGAAGGGTGTCTATGTGAGATGATGGAGCTATTAACTAACCTTATTGTGTTAATCATTTCACTATAGATACGCATCTCAAATCATCACGTTGTGCACCTTAAACTTACACAGTGTGATATGTCGATTGTTCCCCAGTAAATCCGGGGGGAAAAGTGAGTTACTGATGAATTTGAAATGTCTCTTCTGTTGGTATTTATAACTTACAAAGAAGATATTTATTTATGTGAGTTAAAACCAACACTGAATAAGGAAAACTTATTATAAGAACATCCAAACTTGTTTGATCAAAATACAGTTTATTCTAAAAGCATAATGCAAATTTATGTTAAAAATAGATTCTGATAAATTATTCTGAAATCACCAAGATTTTGACCTAATAATCCTCTATTAAAGGTAGATATTTTATGGTTTATTCACATTATTTGAATTACGACATTTTACCTTAGCTTTTTCTTTACATTTAAATATTAGATATAAACCCTTACATTTAAATATGCAGGTATAATAAGTACATTTTCTTTATTCTTCATCATTTGTTAAAATCTTAATTTTGTGTAAATATAGTACGTCTTTATATATAACTTTTAAAAATTGTTGTGTATGTTTTATATTCTTACTATTACCAACTTCTCCTCCACTAGATAATATACTACTGGTTTTTCAGTAAAGTTTTGCTGAAGCTCCAGAAGCAAGGCAGTGACTGTAACTGAAATGAGGCAGTCGGCTGACACCTCTGTCTCCTTCCTTCTTGTCTCTTCTGGGCTTTGCACCTCGTGTCAGACGCGACAGGTGAAGGAAGGTGTAGCAGTGCTACTTCAATGTATCCACTTATTTTAGTTCCCAGGAAAATGCCTGTGTGGCTCTGGCCATGTCCCTTTGGGGAGTCATTAAATTCTCACCCAGATGGCACCAAATGTTTACACAGAAGCCAAAGGTTAAGTCAATCAACAGCAGAAGTGTCTTAGGCATGCTCACTAAATGATACTTTAAATGCAGTCCTGGGGCCCAGATAAATCCAGCTTATGTGAGTTATAGGCTCGGGGGTGGGGGTGGGCACAGACTTCACCCTATAAAAACTACCTTAAATACCAAAAGTAACTGAGAGACAATCTCAGCTGGTCATTTATAGATCAAATGACACAAATTAACAGATGGCCCTAATGCACAAGAGATCATATAGTATTCACCTAAGGAATAAGGCTATTTTCTAAATTAGTGTGTACAAGATACAAAATCAGTTCAGTAGATGACCTGGTCCCTTCCCTAGCTTCTCCTTCCCTTTTACCTACTTTTACTTATTCGAATGCTAATTATGTATCAGATACTAGATATCTGGGGACACAGAAATACTCATTGTCACTGCCTTCTTGGGACCTATTTGGTTTAAGAAAAAGCAACCAGATGGTTAAAGCTGATCATTTTATAAACTGATCGTTTGCAATTAATATACAAATAGTGTAAAAGTATTGGTACACAACAGAACAGTAGTTCTGTTGGCCCTATACAAAAACATTATTTCAGAGAAAATCATTTTTTTACTAGAATTTTCATGCTGTAATTTAAAGTTATTTACTTTGAGTACATTTAAATCACAGCCTCAACTACTAAATGATGTTTTCTTATTAAAATTGCTAAGGAACTATAACTATTTCTTTTTAGGTGAATGAAGTAGAAAAATTCTTGTTGAATGCCCATAGAACATAATTTCTCTTTCTGTTCATATCAGAATAAATACATGTTCTATAGAATTTATGAATTATACATATTTATATTTACTTATTAAAATATGTACTATAGCATAGTAAGTGACAGGCAATTCAATTTAAGATTATTTTGAATTCCTTACATTTCAAAATCTGTTATTTATATAGTCTTTCTATGGATTGCCTGAATTTGAATTAATAATATTAATCTAGTAAAGTTACATAATTCATAGTTAATTCTTGTTAACTTTCTGAAACTGGTGATCCCGGCCAATATTGGGATTGTTAGGGTACTAGTGGATCAGTAGAAAGAAGGCAGTTGAAATATTTTTTTTAAATTAATGCTTTTTTAAATTTGTGGGTAAAAGGCTTACATAAATAAATTAGTTGATTAAAATAGAGGGTGTTTCTATACTATAAATCTATTTTTATTGACTCTGTGCAGAAATGTAGGGGAGTTGATGCTTAAGGCCCTAGGAAGATTTATGTTTAGCCTCAGAGAAGATTTATGTTTTGGAAAAACCTACCATCAGCTCATTTGACAAGGAGGTGATTTATGTATTTTTCATTAGATGAATGGTTTGAGAATAACTCCTTCTGCCCTTCTGTTTATAGTTTGCTTCTGTTTCAAAACACATTTCAAATTGTTTTCACCAAAATTCTAAATTATGCATTTTAAAACTCAACAGTAAAACTTTCTTTCCTAAAAGTGCTATACACTGGCAATTTAGGACTGTTATGAAAGAGCTATTTTATTTCAAGTTGAGATGCTCAGCAACCTAGAAAAATACCTTAAAATGTATCTCAAATGCCATTAGAAAATTATAAAATGGATAAGACTTTTGAAAAATTATATGCAGAAAAACATGTACTTAAGTCATAAATCTACACAGAAATTAGTTTAATTCAATTCTACTCTGTTTAAACATTTAAAAAAATTTAGTAGAAACCTTACATTGATCTATAAGGTGGTATTTTAAAATGATTGTTCTCTAAAAGTATTTGAATTATATTCATTACAATTAACCATTCCATTGGTTTTAGCTAATAAAAAATCCATGCATTATACCTTAAGAGTTGTGCAGACCCTGGATCCAGACAGTGGCTTTGAACCTCACCATGTTACTTGAATTTTCTGTGCCCTAGTTTCATCCTCTAAAAATGAGATATTTCTTGTTGCACAGTGTTGTAGTGATGATTAGATTAAATGGTACATGTAAAATCTTTTGAATAATGACTGGCTCTTAGTAAGTACTGTTTAACTTTTAGCAGGTATTCTTATCACTATTATATTACTATTCAGTGACAAAAATATCAATAGGAATGAACATCAATGGGAATGAGGCCTTTATGAAGTACTTGCTGAGAAATGTTCAAAGAGAACATTTGTATAGTTATCTTTATGGGTAGAATTCTTTCATCTTGAGAAAACTAGTAAATGTAAACTAAATTGAACTATTTTCTTTTTTACCTCTAGTAGAACCTCCATGAGGACAGAGCCTGGTCTAACTTATATACAGCTGTAGCCCCAGAGACTAAAAGTACTTGGTGCAGTGTAGGGACCCAATAAATATTTCCTCTTCATAGGCAGAGGAAACAAATATTTTTCATTGACAGACATATTATGAAAACAAAATATCACCAAATCCTACAGTTAAAATATCTATAGGAAAATACAAAATCATCAACTTGAACATCATAATGAAGAGTAGATTCTCTCTTTCCAGCTGAAGCTAATTACTTTAGGGCAGGGATTCCCCTTCCATGTTGAAATTTTTCAATTTCAGAATGGCGGTTCTGATATCACTTATTGTCCCTGATTTTTTTTTAATTCAGTTTGAGAAACATGTTTTTTGTGGGCAGCTGGAATTATCACCTTAGTTGAAGAATTCTACCTTCTGTTCACTATACTGCAGACATGAACAGAAGCTTTATATATTCTAATCCATTATTAAAGTCAACTTTAGAGAAGTAAAGGAACACTGGATGTGCAGCCTAGAAACCCTAATCTATCCTGAAAGGTGCAACTGTTTTTGTGCCCCAGAGGAAGGGCTTTCCTATACAAACATCCTTAAAAAGATAGTTCAGAATGAAAGGGCAGTTAGTACTTCCCTCACAAGATACACAGAAACATGCAAGACCCATGGGAAGACCCATAGTCTCCCCGAAACAGCCACTCCTCTTGCTCTACTGTCTGAGCTTCTGGCAAATTTTCCTGAGTGTACCACTCATTCAGCCTCTTGGATTGGCCTCACCAAAAGAGGCTGGGACCAAACTTTCAATCTGTCTCAGATAGCATTTAACAAGGGCTACTATTAACAGGACTCCAAGCAAGTAGATGAGGCCAACCTGTAGTGCTGATCTCAACCATGTTCCCCAGAATCCCACACCCAACCAGCTAAGCAAATCCCCTGTAGCCTCCAAGTCTGTCTTAGGAGACCAGATGATTTTCCCAAGTTTCTGAGCTGACCTTTTCCCTTGACTTGAAGAATTAATCCAGGTACATCAGGCAGGACACACACATTTTTAATAAAACTTGCAGAGACCCATTGTGTGTGTCACTTTAGCTGGACGGGCTGTCATAAGGGTGCTGAGTGATCAGTGGCCATTATCTTTCTGATCTAGAACCACATCGAGCCAACAAGAGCATCTAGGTGGCTGAGCCAGAATGAAATCTGAATTCTCTAGGTCGCCTTCTGGTTAGGCCACCACCTGAAGGGTGTGAAAAGGTAGTTCAGAACATAGAACGGTTAGCACCTCACTCACAACACAAGCAGAAATGCACAAGCTTCATGGAGAGTTTTCTCCAACCACCAGCCCTGGTGTATTGCATCTTTTTTTAGGCAAGTCCTGGCAGATGATTGCTCATTTATTTACCACAGCACTGCTAACTGTACAGCTGCCTCCTCCAGCTTCTGACCAGTTCTAATCCTCAGATGCCTTTTGGGGCTTTGCTGTTCTTAACTTCCCTTCAGTCTATGCTGTTGGCTTTTCATTCTGTTTTTTAATAGCGTGCCATCCTGTTTCACAACCACTCTCAGTTTCCCAGTATAATATATTCTGGAAAGTTTAATATCTTCATATATCAAAAATGTTGCGGGTGTTAAATATGATACCATTGACCTGAAACACAATTCATGGATGAAGATTATGTGTATTCAAATAAATCGTATGCTCCAAATAATTCTTTGGAAGTAGAAGTAGAATATATTCGAAGTAGAATAGGGTTTGGGGGTCAGACATACTTAAGTTTAGAGCTCAGGTCCCTCACTTATTTGCAGTGTTATCTCTAGGAAGTTTGTTTTTCTCATCTATAAAAGGGCGAAATTATATTTCTTAGGGTTGTTAGAATTAAATAAAATCACTTAAAGTGGCTAGTGGAATTCCTGGTGCAAGAGCAGGTACTCTTCCTAATTTATGATTGTGAGTGTGTGGAGGTCATCAAGGCGTTTGTTGAAATGATGCTGAAATGCTGCACTAGCGCATCTGCCTTTTGGTTCTGTGCAAACAGGAGGGTCTTTTTCTATCCTGTTCACCTGTCCTTTTACTTACTGTTGTTTGCTTGTTACAGCTTTATATTAGTACATCGACTCTCAAATTATCTTGATTTGTTCACTTGATACACTAGTTACTCTTTATCAGAAGCTTGAAAATAACTTTTTGCGTGCTCCATTTCATTGAAATATTAAGAAAACATTAATTATAATTAACCTTCATGCCAACTTTCTAGTGTTTGATTGGTAGCTTGAAAATTAAGGGGTTTGTTCCTGGCTTTGATAGTATCACAATCTGGTTATTTAGAAGACACATCATGTTACTAACCCAGAAGATTAAAAAGTGGCACGAGAACAACATCCTGGGGGGTTTATGTGACACATCACAACTAATCTCGATGTTGCTTGCACTGAATTGGCGTTACACTGACACAGCCTTAATTAAGTCAGGCTATAAAATAAATGTGATTAGGTAAGGTAAGTGTTTGACCCCATTTCTAAAAGGTTGTGTTTTAAACAGTATTTATATATAGACAGATTCATCCATTGAATTGCAGTATAATTTCCACAGAAACAGTTCTCAAATGTATTTAAATAAGTCTCAGGATTCTAATATTTTTCAAGGATACGTCTTTCTTTCAATATAAAAACTGCTAGCACACACTTTCTCACTTAACATTCACAAAAAAACCAATAAACAGACAATGCAACTACTTTACCCATTGGTACACAAATTACTAAAATGCATCATATAGTTAATTCTCAGGGAGTTCTCACTGATCTTGTGAATTAACCATTCAATATTAAAGCAACCACCCTGGTATTTTTCAAGTGTTCTGCAGAAATAACAAGGCTTGTTTCATCTTTAAAGGCCACTCCTTTGTTTTGCCATCAGTAAGTACAAAGTTGAATCTAAAGACAAAGTGATGATTAAAGAAAGGATGTGAACAGAGTTCACAGAAAAGAAAGAATAAGATCACTCTTAAACATATTAAAAGACATCTAAATTCACTTATAATAAATGTAAACTAAAATGGCTCTGAGATACTACTTTTCTCTTGCAAGATTGGCAATGCTCTCAATTCTTTTGGATATATACTCAGAAGTAGGATTTCTGGATTGTATGATAATTGTATTTCTAATTTTTCTAGTAACCTTTATACTGTTTTTCATAGCAGCTGCACCATTTTACATTCCCACCAACAGTGTACAAGGGTTCCAATTTTTCTACATTTTTGCTAACACTTGTTATTTTTTTAAAACAGTAGTCATTCTAACAGGTATGAGGTGATATCACATTGTGGTTTTTGACCTGGGCTGCATTTCCCTGATGATTGTTGATGTTAAAGATCTTTTCATATGTCTGTGACAAAATTACCAAGATATGGAAACAACCTAAATGTCCATTGATGGATACATGGATTAAAAAAGTGGTGTATTTATAAAATGGAATATTATTCAGCCTTAAAAAAGAAGGAAACCCTGCCCTATGCAACAACATGAATGAACCTGAAGGACATTAAGTGAGATAAGCCAGGACAAATACTGCATGATTCCACTTGTATCTAAAATAGTCAAGCTTATAGAAACAGAAAGTAGAATTGTGATTGCCAGGAGCTGGGGGTAGGGGAAAATTATGGAGCTGCTGTGAAAACTATAAAGTTTCTGTTATACAAGATTAATACGGTCTAAAGGTCTGCTGGAAAACTTTATGCTTACAGTTAACAATACTATATTGTGCAATTAAAAATTTGTTAAGAGGGTAGACCTCATGTTAAAAGTTCTTACCACAATAAGAAAAACAGATAGGCAAAAGTCTAAAAGTTTGACAGTATAGTACATGGGCAAAAATGTAGAGAAACACACTCATACATTCTGAGGGAAGAATGCCTAGATACAATCTCTGTGGAGGATAATTTGATACTGTCTATCAATATTTCACATTTTCTTTGAACCAGAAAATATAAATAGAGATATTGTCACTCGTTTATGAGATTGTGCACATACAAGGCTAAAATTTCAGCATTGTTTGAAATAGTAAAACAATGGAAACAATCTCGGTGCCAAGTGCAGGTGAATGATGAATGGAGTTATAGTATTATTCTTATTATTCTAAAAATAGAAAATGTTCACTTTTTTATGACTGTGTAAATATTACCGTTTGCAGACCCAAGTGGTATACTTTCCTTTATTGAATAGGTTTGTTGTTATTGTTGTTTTGTGGTGTTTCTAGTTGTATTTCTGTTTTCCCTGCACTTATCTTCCATGTTTTTCAAATTCTCTCACTGAGTCTCTTATGTTGGGGGAGTACCTTTCAGACCTCTTACTCCATCCTTTACTACAAGCTTTCTAAGCCAACTACAAATTTCTCATTCTGTGACTCCCTTTATTTTTTGTCCTGGGTTGATTCCAGGGCTTCTTTTCTTTGTCATCTCCTTTCTTGGTTTTATTCTTTCTTCTATGTGAACACATCCTGAAGCAAATTATTAAGACAACGTGAAAAGGAGGTAAATTTTCCGAGATTGTACATATCTAAAAATGTTTCTGACACAAACCTCGCAGATAGCCTCATACACCAGAGGGCAGACAGCAGAAGCAAGAAGAACTACAATCCTGCAGCCTATGGAAGGAAAACGACATTCACAGAAAGATAGACAAAAGGAAAAGGGAGAGGACTTTGTACCAAATGAAGGAACAAGATAAAACCCCAGAAAAACAATTAAATGGAGATAGGCAACCTTCCAGAGAAAGAACTCAGAATAATGATAGTGAAGATGATCCAGGACCTCGGAAAAAGAATGGGGGCAAAGATTTAGAAGATGCAAGAAATGTTTAACAAAGGCCTAGAAGAATTAAAGAACAAACATCTAGATGAATTAAAGAACATCAAACAGAGATGAACAGTACAGTAACTAAAATGAAAAATACACTAGAAGGAATCAATAGCAGGGTAACTGAGGCAGAAGAACAGATAAGTGACCTGGAATACAGAATGGTGGAATTCACTGCCACAGAACAGAATAAAGAGAAAAGAAGGAAAAGAAATGAAGACAGCCTAAGGGACCACTGGGATGACATTAAACGCAACAACATTCGGATTATAGAGGTCCCAGAAGGAGAAGAGAGAGAGAAAGGACCCGAGAAAATATTTGAAGAGATTATAGTTGATATATTCCCTAACATGGGAAAGGAAATAGCCACCGAAGTCCATGAAGCACAGACAGTCCCAGGCAGACTAAACCCAAGAAGAAGCATGCCAAGACACATAGTAATCAAATTGACAAAAATTAAAGACAAAGAAAAATTACTGAAAGAAACAAGGAAAAAATGACAAATAACATACAAGGGAATGCCCATAGGTTAACAGCTGATTTCTCAGCAGAAACTCTGCAAACCAGAAGGCCATGGCACGATATATTCAAAGTGATGAAAGGGAAGAACCTACAACCAAGATTACTCTACCTGGCAAGGATCTTATTCAGATTCAACAGAGAAATCAAAAGCTTTACAGCCAAGCAAAAGCTAAGAGAATTCAGCACCACCAAACCAGCTCTACAACAAGCGCTAAAGGAACTTCTGTAAGTGGGAAATACAAGAGAAGAAAAGGACCTACAAAAACAAAACTATAACAATTAAGAAAATGGTAATAGGAACATACATATCAATAATTACCTTAAATGTGAATGTACTGAATGCTCCAACCAAAAGACACAACTTGCTGAATGGATACAAAAATAAGACCCATATATATGCTGTCTACAAGAGACCCACTTCAGACCTAAGGACACATACAGACTGAGAGTGAGGGGGTGGAAAAAGATATTCCATACAAATGGAACTGAAAAGAAAGCTGGAGTAGCAATACTCATATCGGATAAAATAGACTTTAAAATAAAGAATGTTACAAGAGACAAGGAAGGACACTACGTAATGATCAAGGGATCAATCCAAGAATAAGATATAACAATTATAAATATCAGTGTACCCAACATAGAAGCACCTCAATACATAAGGCAACTGCTAACAGCTCTAAAAGAGGAAATCGACAATAATACAATAATAGTGGGGGACATTAACACCTCACTTACACCGATGGACAAAACATCCAGACAGAAAATTAATAAGGAAACACAAGCTTTAAATCACACAATAGACCAGATAGATTTAACTGATATTTATAGGACATTCCATCCAAAAACAGCAGATTACACTTTCTTCTCAAGTGCACACAGAACATACTCCAGGATAGATTACATCTTGAGTCACAAATCAAACCTCAGTAAATTTTTAAAAATTGAGATCATATTAAGCATCTTTTCCAATCACAGCACTGTGAGATTAGAAATCAATTACAGGGGGGAAAAACGTAAAAATCACAAACGCATGGAGGCTAAACAATACATTACTAAATAGCGAGATATCACTGAAGAAATCAATGATGAAATCACAAAATACCTAGACATAAATTACAATCAAAACATGATGATTCAAAACCTATGGGATGCAGGAAAAGCAGTTCTAAGAGGGAAGTTTATAGCACTACAAGCCTACCTCAAGAAACAAGAAAAATCTCAAATAAACAGTCTAATCTTACACCAAAAGGGACTAGGGAACAGAGAACAAACAAAACCCAAAGTTAGTAGAAGGAAGGAAATCATAAAGATCAGAGCAGAAGTAAATGAAATAGAAACAAAGAAGACAATAGCAAAGAACAATAAAACTAAAAGCTTGTTCTTTGAGAAGATAAACAAAACTGATAAACCATTAGCCAGACTCATCAAGAAAAAGAGGGAGAGGACTCAAATCAATAAAATTAGGAAAGAAAAAAGAGAAGATACAATGGACAACGCAGAAATACAAATCATCCTAAGAGACTACTGCAAGCAACTCTATGCCAATAAAATGGACAACCTGGAAGAAATGGACAAATTCTTAGAAAGGTATAACCTTCTAAGACTGAACCAGGAAGAAATAGTAAATATGAACTGACCAATCACAAGTAATGAAATTGAAACTGCGATTTAAAATCTTCCAACAAACAAAAGTCCAGGATCAGATGGCTTCACAGGTGAATTCTATCAAACACTTAGAGAAGAGCTAACACCCATTCTTCTCAAACTCTTCCAAAAAATTGCAGAGGAAGGAACACTCCCAAACTCATTCCTTGAGGCCACCATCACCTTGTTACCAAAACCAGACAAAGATACTACTTAAAAGAAAATTACAGACCAATTTCACTGATGAATATAGATGCAAAAATCCTCAACAAAATACTAGCAAACAGACTCCAACAACACATTAAAAGGCTTATACACCATGATCAAGTGGGATTTATCCCAGGGATGCAAGGATTCTTCAATATATGCAAATCAATCAATGTGATACACCATATTAAACTGAAGAATAAATACGATATGATCATCTCAATAGATGCAGAAAAAGCTTTTGACAAAATTCAACACCGATGTATGATAAAAACTCTCCAGAAAGTGATCATAGAGGAAACCACCTCAACATAATAAAGGCCATATATGACAAACCCACAGCAAACATCATTCTCAATGGTGAAAAGCTTATAGCATTTCCTCTAAGATCAGGAACAAGACAAGGATGTCCACTCTCACCACTATTATTCAACATAGTTTTGGAAGTCCTAGCCACAGCAATCAGAGAAGAAAAAGAAATAAAAGGAATGCAAATTCAAAAAGAAGAAGTAAAACTGTCACTGTTTGCAGATGACATGATACTCTACATAGAGAATCCTAAAGATGCTCCCAGAAAACTACTAGAGCTAATCAATGAATTTGGTAAAATTGCAGGATACAAAATTAATGTGCAGAAATCTCTTGCATTCCTATACACTAGCAATGAATTATCAGAAAAAGAAGTTAAGGAAGCAATCCCATTCACCATTGCAACAAAAAGAATAAAATACCTAGGAATTTACCTACCTAAGGAGGTAGAAGACCTGAACTCAGAAAAATATGACACTGATGACAGAAATCAAAGATGACACTAAGAGATGGAGAGATATACCATGTTCTTGGATTGGAAGCATCAATATTGTGGAAATGACTATACTACCCAAAGCAATCTACAGATTCAATGCAATCCCTATTAAATTACTAGTGGCATTTTTTACAGAACTAGAACAAAAAAATCTTAAAATCTGTATGGAGACACAAAAGACCCTGTATAGCCAAAGCAGTCTTGAGGGAAAAAAATGGAGCTGGAGGAATCAGACTCCCTGACTTCAGACTATACTACAAAGGTACAGTAATCAAGACAATATGGTACTGGCACAAAAACAGAAATATAGATCAATGGAACAGAATAGAAAGCCCAGAGATAAACCCACACACCTATGGTCAACTAAGGCAAGGATACACAGTGGAGAAAAGACAGTCTCTTCAATAAGTGATGCTGGGAAAACTGGACAGCTACATGTAAAACAATGAAATTAGAACACTCCCCAACACCATACGCAAAAATAAACTCAAAATGGGTTAAAGACCTAAATATAAGGCCACACACTATAAAACTCTTAGAGGAAAACATAGGAAGAACACTCTTTGACATAAATCACAGTAAGATTTTTTTTGATCCACCCCTAGAGTAATGGAAATAAAAATAAACAAATGGGACCCAATGAAACTTAAAAGCTTTTGCAAAGCAAAGGAAACTACAAACAAGACAAAAAGACAACCCTCAGAATGGGAGAAAATATTTGCAAACGAATCAACGGACAAAGGATTAATCTCCAAAATATATAAACAGCTCATGCAGCTCAATATTAAAAACACAACCTAATCCAAAAATGGGCAGAAGAACTTAATAGACATTTCTCCAAAGAAGACATACATATGGCCAAGAAGCACATGAAAAGCTGCTCAACATCACTAACTACTAGAGAAATGCAAATCAAAATACAATGAGGTATCACCTCACACCAGTTAGAATGGGCATCATCAGAAAATCCACAAACAACAAATGTTGGAGAGGGTGTAGAGAGAAGGGAACTCTCTTGCACTGTTGGTGGGAATGTAAATTGATACAGCTACTATGGAGACCAGTATGGAGTTTCCTTAAAAAACTAAAAATAGAATTACCATATGACTCAGCAGTCCCACTACTGGGCATGTATCCAGAGAAGACCATAATTTAAAAAGACACATGCACCGCAATGTCCATTGCAGCAGTATTTACAATACCCAGGTCATGAAAGCAACCTAAATGCCCATCGACAGATGAATGGATAAAGAAGATGTGGTACATATATACAATGGAATATTACTCAGCCGTAAAAAGGAACGGAATTGGATCATTTGTAGAGACGTGGATGGATCTAGAGACTGTAATAGAGTGAAGTAAGAAAGAGAAAAGCAAGTATCGCATATTAACACATGTATGTGGAACCTAGAAAAATGGTACAGATGAACCAGTTTGCAGGGCAGAAATAGAGACACAGATGTAGAGAACAAATGTATGGACACCAAGGGGGGAAAGTGGCAGGGAGGGGGCTGTTGGTGTTGGGATGAACTGGGAGATTGGGATTGACATGTATGCACTAATACATATAAAATAGATAACTAATAAGAACCTGCTGTATAAAAATTAAATAAAATTCAAAAATTAAAAAAAAAAGAAATGGAAACCAACCAATCCTGGAACTGAAGATTAATTGTACTTATAACAATCAGGATGACACTAGTCAGACCGCTGATGACCAATTTCAAGGTGACTGTCAGAGCTGACTGTGCTGTACTGCATGTAGCTCCTTCCCTTCACCTATAAAAGCTCTTATCCCTGGATTGTCACAGGAGTGGGACAGGGGCGGGGAGTTGCCCTTTGGACAGGCATCCACCACCTCCACCTCCATCTCTGGTTGCCAGCATCCAAAATAAAGCAAGGGTTCCTTTCCACCAAAAAAATAATAAATAAATAAATATAAAAATGTTTCTATTCTACTCTCACACTTGATTGGTAGCTTGTCTTGGTATAGAATTCTAGGTTCAAAACTCTTTCCATCAGAATTATAATGGTTTTGCATCATTGTCTTTTAGCTGATATCAGTGTTGCTCCTGAGAAATCTAATGCCTTATGAATTCTAGAGAAGGTAAGGATTCTAGTATCTGATTAATTCACCATTCTTCTTCCGAAATTCTTCATTCAGGGAAACAGAGGGAAGCTACATTTTTTCCATTCTCTTTCCGGTTGGGTTAGAATTACCCTTGCATTTGCTCCTTCCTCTGTGCCATGTGATTCATAGTTAAACTTTATGATCTATGGGAACATCTCCCGATATACGGTGATAAGGTATTTGACGTTTAGAAACACTCTTCTGTTAACAGAGCCTAATTTCCAGCCCCCTGTCTGTGTCTGTGTTTACTCTTCCATTGTCTTTACACTTTTGCTATTATTATCTTAATCTTCCTGAAGAAAATGGATACCTCTGACAGATAGAAAGAGGTTAAAAAGTGAAAAGTCTTCAATATATATTTTAAATATTTTTAAAAAGTTCTTTATTACCATATGGAGCATTTCCCCACCTTGGAAGTTTGGTTTTCACCACCTTACTCAATTGCCACTCATTTAACCTGATATTGTATAAACCATCTTCAGTTATCTGATTAAATACCTAGGTCTCTCATGTGGTGTATGAATATCTCTGTTCTGATTTACATTTTATTCCTGAGTTTACTAGCTTGTTTCCTTCAGTCTGGTTATTTATGTTGCATAGCCGAAATACAAACATTATTAATGCTGTTACATTTGGAATTACATCTCTATCAGGTTGTCCATTCTTCAGAAGACAATGGAAGAGGTATAAAGACAACCTATGTATAGATTATCTATCTTTCTGCAGTGGAACCATGTTCCACTGACTTATGGCAAAGCCAATCCAAACTACAGATTGTTATGATGATCAGACTAATCATTAAAACTGAAACAATCATATTCTCCCTCACATAAGTCATTAAGACAGATGATACAAATGGATTTGACAGACCATGGCCCAAAGATTTTTTACTTGTCAACAGAGCTTTGAGTTAACTGAAATCAAACTATTTCATTTACTAAGTTAGGGCCGATATAAAGCAAATCTACGTAAAGACTTTCATAGTCAATAATAATTACAAATATGAAATTACTTATGACAAATAAATGAAAGTCAAGAATAATTGCCAAATAGGAAACTACATTATTTTAGGTGATATAAGCATTTTAAATAATTTGATTGGATCTATTTCTTTGTAATTAATGGTTTACATAGATACTTTAATCACTGCAGTTCATGTTGTTTTTTTAAAAAGTAAGTATTTAATCCTCATCAGTGTGAGATAAATTAAAGACAGAGCTTATATTTCTTCTTCTGATGAAAGGCAAACTCCTCCAGATAGAAGTGTAGCATCTATTCTGCAGTACTACCACGTAAGAATTTTAAATAACTTGGATTATTTTGGTATCAAGTGGGATTTGTAGATGAAGAATATAGGTTTCTAAACTGGAATTTCTGTAGCTATGGCAATTAATATCCTCACTACAGCAGAAGTACTAGGAGAAGTGTAAAGAATCAGAATCTTAGCAGCCATTCGCCCATTCAACACCTACTAAATGCAGTCCATTTTGCTAGATAAGATGCAAAGGGGAACGAAACTGAGGATATATATATATAATTTGTGAAGTGGAATGCCTCATCATAGGAGGAAAGGTCATTGTTAGAGGAAACTCTATGGGACTTACGGATGTCCCACAGCATTCTAGAGTCACAGACTGTGTTCTGTTATTTAATTTATAATATTTCTAGTTTTATTGGTTAAATCAATGGTGACTGAGAACACGCTATTTCAGAATCTATATAATAAAAAGAAATGTGATTTCTGAGTTCAGAAAACACAGAAAAAGATTAGTATTAAAATTTATCCCTGCAACCACAAAGAACAATCATAATTCATTATGTCTCATGTCTAAAATACTGCCAGAGATTTTCAATGAAATTGTTAAATTTTGAAAGCACTACGAATGACCTCTATTTTTTAAATTGTTGAAAGTAAGATAAAATTGTCCATCCAATTATGGAACTTGTTTACTGTAACTGAGAATGATTGAAACATTCCTGTCCACACAAATATTTCATAAGACTTTTCTTCTGGTGACAGCTCTTATCCTTCTCTTGTCAGTGTTACTGCAAAGGTTTGCAAGGGCTTTTTTAGTGTATAGAAGAGATTCTATTGTTTTTTATTTCAAAAACACCTATTTCTTAGTGTGTGATGACAACTGCTTATGATAAAATGATAGGCTTTTTATGTATAACATAGAATTTCTTTTCCAAATACTTACACTCCCTAAGGGAAATTATTTCTTGCATCCTGACAATTCTGTGAAATAGCATAAAACTGGTCACTCCTTTAATTTATCATCATAAATATTCTTAAATGCCACTTCTCAGAACTAACATGAAAATCGCTTCCCATGACTGTGAACTATATGTCTATTATATTTTTTATTTGTTTTTTGTTCTGATACCTCCAACTTATAAAATTTGTTCGAATTGTTCTCATGTTAAAGGCATGAAATTTTCTATAAAGACAGATAAACTCTGTTTTCCGTCTTAATTTTCTACATGCTATTTGAAACACAGAAAACGCCCTAGTGGTATTCTAAGAATTTATGCAGATTCTGCTTGATCTTATGTTTCAAGCCTATGAAGCATATTCTAAAGCAATAATCATAACACTTAAAATACACTTACTTGCATAACATTTTTGCTGAAGTGGGTTTTAGGGATCATATGTTCTGCAACATTCCTGGCAAGGGAGTACAAAGGACACTTTAAAATGAAACTTCCGTCTTTTACTTCAGCTTCTTTCTTTGACTGAGAAGTTATGAATATGTCTTGCCTTCATTTCACAAATGAAAATGTGTTCAAATGCAATTAATCTACCCTATTAACTCTACTAAATATCTGCTGTATTTGTTAGACACTTCAAAACTTTGCTCTGAACCAGTTAATTCTGAGTAATTTCTCAGTTAAATATTTACATGAGCTTCCATGATGATAAGCTCTCGCCTGTCTTAAACAATCAGCAGATTGTCCAGAGAGAGCTATATGAAGTGTAACACACTGTAATAGCGATCCACTGGGACTTAAAATGGTTTAGCTGGCTGGGACTATTTTTTGCATATTTTTATCCTAGCTAAAAGGGGTAACAGCCTTAGGAATTCCTTTCCTTGCCAACGTTTTTAATGTCCAGAATTCTTTTTAAAAAATGAATGTTTGTATAGACGTATGCAGATGTTTACATTGTGAATATCCTCAATACATTCTTAAGCTTCTCTTTCAGAAAAGCAATAAATCTTCATGGTTGTGAAATTTTAGGAATAAAACAATTTAGAGTTATTTTCATAGCAGCCTAAGTAGATGGAAAAAGAAGAAAAAAATGATTAGGTATTATTCTTCACCACATTAAACTGAAGAAGAAAATAATGCACAGATTATGCAAAGCTGTCATGTGCACAAAGATACTTAAATATGATTCTCTAACTAGAAAAATGGTATAAATCTGTAAAACATCAAATGGTGGTCAAAGATTTAAATAAGTTCCATAATGGAGATGATGTCAAAAATGGTAGATGATTAATTGTTTTTAATTTGAGCCTTCACAGACTTTAGGATTTTTTTCTTTATTGAAATATAGTATATATACAGAAAAGTATGTATCACAAAATGTAGTTCAAAGGAGTTTTTACAAATTGAATATATCCACTTTACCAACATATAGATCAAGAATCAGAACAATTGAACACAACCATGATACCAAAATCCAGATCAAGAATCAGAACAAACTCTCCTGGTTTTTTGATTCTGTATTACAATAAGAGTAGATGATTAATTCTTCAATGAACTGTAAGGCAGTCTTACTCTTAGACATCAGAGAGTGGAATGATCAGTTTAGATGAGAAATACAGACAAAATTGAAAGTCCACCAATGTGGTATTTAAGTCCAAGGCCAAGTTTTGAAAATAAATATAATTACATGTAGACCAGAAACCTTTTCCTACCACTATCACTGCTCAGTGTTATTCTATCTCCATTTATTTCCTTATGATCCAACTTTGTAAGTACTTATTGAGTCTCTTCTGTAAGTGTGGTAAAGGATAGAAAAAAAATGATTCTTTGTTCTCTAGAACTCATAATCAACTGAGAGGATGAGTAAAGCACACACATATGGCATTTACAAGGTCAGAGTAGGAAGGAATTACGGGAAGGGTTCTGACACAAATGCTGGGCTCTACCCAAGTTTAATTTGAAGAGCATCAGCCTAGGTATATCTACAATTTTTATGCTAAGTGGAAGATTAATCCATTGTTTGACTTTACTAAATGCAAGGGGTAGTTAGCTGGAGAATTGTAAATAATGTATCATCCCCAAATTTTAATTTCTTATTTCTGGGGAAAAATATTTTTCCACAGTTGGTTGACCTGTGTTTTACTAATGACAATATTGATATCATTTTTCTTTGTAAATGTCAAGTAGTAATATTCAATAAAGTCAGATCAAAAATATTCTGAATATTAATGTAATATAGCTAGGATTAAAACCTGGTCATGGATAATTCAAATAGTGAATAATCCATTGGAGATTAAGAATAATCCTACTTTTTTATCAAATTCCTTTCTTGGCCCCAGATTTAGCAAAGGTAAGGGGTGGGGGAGGATTATTCAGAATCATGACCGTACAGGAGGCATATTAGTGGGTTTATGTGTGTGAGTGTGTCATGTCTTACTTTTGGACTTTTCACACAAAAGGTTCTCATAAATTTTTTTTGAATCCATCAAATACATTCCAAATCAAGTTTAATATTTTCGTCTTATGTATACTTTTGCTATATAATTTCG
This sequence comes from Neophocaena asiaeorientalis asiaeorientalis, assembly GCF_003031525.2. NCBI lineage: Eukaryota > Metazoa > Chordata > Mammalia > Artiodactyla > Phocoenidae > Neophocaena > Neophocaena asiaeorientalis. The sequence continues at coordinate 392,507 of NW_020174061.1, read as the reverse complement.
CAAATTAGTAAAGAGAATGGAATTTTGATTACATGTGGCTCAGAATTAATTGTACTCCCTTGATGAATGTTTGGTGTGTGTATGTTTTAGTAGCTCATGTTTAAAAACACTGAAAGAGCTGTCAACATTTGGATGGATATCAAAAATATTATGTATAAGTTTGACTATTCATGAAATGAAAATAGTTTCCTAAGGGCAAAGAGAAAGAGTTTAATCTGGAGCCAAGATTTTGTCAATCTTATTAAAAAGAACACAACTCCCTGTAATTACCTTGCAATTAATATTTGGTATATTTGGATTGCAAAATTTGTTTTTCTTATACACGTTAGGAATTTACCATCCTAAAGTTGGCCGAATTAACCAATTTCCTTGGTTATATACCATTTGGCAGGTGTTTTTGGTAAAAATAAACAGAACTGATCACCTTTTCCATTCCCTGGTTTTTATTCCTGTGTAAATCAATAAAACATAGGTTCTACATGCCCCTATAACAAAGTGTTCCAAAAATAGGTAAAATAAATTAATAAATAAATATATTTTAGGAATATTTTGTGGAGAAAGACTCAGAAAGATTTGGGGAACACTGAGGATGGGTGATACATCCAGGATTTTTTGTACTAATGCTTTTTCAAAATTACTTATAGTGATTTACACTAAATTCTGACAATTTTAATCAAAGGAAAAAGCTATCTGAGTGAAAAATTAAAGTATATCTATAACCTTCTTATTTATTCTAAATAAAATTGGATGGTGAACTTAATGTTATGACATTTATGAAAATTTAGTTTCTATGAAAAACCAAAAAATGTATACATAATAAATAATTATAGGTCATCACAAACACACCTGATGTTTTAGTTTAAAGGTAGTCATGACTTTTAAAGGAAAGAGTCACAGTATAAAAAAGAATCCTAATTTTCTAAAATTAGATAATAAAAGAATGTTTATCCTGGAATGATATGTTTGAATAGATTTCTCATATTCCAAAGCGTTTAAGGCATTTAATATATAATAGGTTGACCATACATATATATTTTAACATCTTTATTGGAGTATAATTGCTTACAATGGTGTGTTAATTTCTGCTTTATAACAAAGTGAATCCGCTATACATATACTTATATCCACATATCTCTTCCCTCTGGCATCTCCTTCCCTCCCACCCTCCCTATCCTACCCCTCTAGGTGATCACAAAGAACCGAGCTGATCTCCCTGTGCTATGCAGCTGCTTCCCACCAGCAATCTATTTTACATTTGGTAGTGTATATAAGTCCATGCCACTCACTCAGTTTGTCCCAGCTTACCTTCCCCCTCCCCATATCCTCAAGTCCATTCTCTAGTAGGTCTGCATCTTTATTCCCGTCTTGCCCCTAGGTTCTTCGTGACCTTTTTTATTTTTTTTTAGATTCCATATATATACATGTTAGCATACGGTATTTGTTTTTCTCTTTCTGACTTACTTCACTCTGTATGACAGACTCTAGCTCCATCCACCTCACTACAAATAACTCAATTTCATTACTTTTTATGGCTGAGTAATATTCCACTGTATATAGGTGCCACAACTTCTTTATCCATTCATCTGTCGATGGACACTTAGGTTGCTTCCATGTCCTGGCTATTAATGGAGCCGCAATGAACATTGTGATACATGTGGGATCTTCCTGGACCGGGACACGAAACCGTGTCCCCTGCATCAGCAGGCAGACTCAACCACTGTGCCACCAGGGAAGGCCGCCAGTGGTAGTTTGATAGGGATTGCATTGAATCTGTAAATTGCTTTGGGTAGTATAGTCATTTTCACAATGTTGATTTTACGCCTACTTTCTGGAAGGTTTTTATCATAAATGGGTGTTGAATTTTGTCAAAAGCTTTCTCTGCATCTATTGAGCTGATCATATGGTTTTTCTCCTTCAATTTATTAATATGCTGTTATCACATTGATTGATTTGCATATATTGAAGAATCCCTGCACTCCTGGGATAAACCCCAGTTTATCATGGTGTATGATCCACTTAATGTGCCATGGGATTCTGTTTGCTAGTATTTTGTGGAGGATTTTTGCATCTATGCTCATCAGTGATATTGGCCTGTAGTGTTCTTTCTTTGTGACATCTTTTTCTGCTTTTGGTTTCAGAGTGATGGTGGCCTCATAGAATGTATTTGGGAGTGTTTTTCATTTCTAATTCTATTGATTTGAGTCTTTTCCCTTTGTTCTTGATGAGTCTGGCTGATGGTTTATCAATTTTGTTTATCTTCTCAAAGAACCAGTTTTTATTTTTATTGATCTTTGCTATAGTTTCCTTCATTTCTTTTTCATTTATTTCTGATCTGATCTTTATGATTTCTTTCCTTCTGCTAACTTTGGGATTTTTTTTGTTCTTCTTTCTCTAATTGCTTTAGGGGTAAGGTTAGGTGGTTTATTTGAGATGTTTCTTGTTTCTTCAGGTAGGATTGTATTGCTATAAACTTCCCTCTTAGAACTGCTTTTGCTGCATCCCATAGGTTTTGGGTCGTCGTGTTTTCATTGTCATTTGTTTCCAGGTATTTTTTGATTTCCTTTTAGATTTCTTCAGTGATCTCTTGGTTAGTAAGTAGTTTATTGATTAGCTTCCATGTGTTTGTGTTTTTTACAGATTTTTTCCTGTAATTGATATGTAGTCTCATAGTGTTGTGATTGGAAAAGATAATTGATACAATTTCTATTTCCTTAAATTTACCAAGCCTTGATTTGTCACCCAAGATATGATCTATCCTGGAGAATGTTCCATGAGCACTTGAGAAGAAAGACAATTCTGTTGTGTTTGGATGGACTGTCCTATAAATATCAAGTCCATCTTGTTTAATATCATTTAAAGCTTGTGTTTCCTTATTTATTTTCATATTGGATGATCTGTCCATTGGTGAACATAGGGTGTTAAAGTCTCCTACTATGATTGTATTACTGTCGATTTCCCCTTTTGTGGCTGTTAGTATTTGCCTTATATATTGAGGTGCTCCTGTATTGGGTGCATAATGATCCCTTCTAGAGAATTTTTAATTTCATTTATTGTGTTTTTCATCACTGTTTGTTTGCTGTTTTGTTCTTCTAGGTCCTTGTTAAACGTTTCTTGTATTTTCTCCATTCTATTTCCAAGATTTTGCATCATCTTTACTATCATTATTCTGAATTCTTTTTCAGGTAGACTGCCTATTTCCTGTTCATTTGTTAGGTCTGGTGTGTTTTTACCTTACTTCTTCATCTGCTGTGTGTTTCTCTGTCTTCTCATTTTTGCCTAGCTTACTGTGTTTGGGGTCTCCTTTTCAACAGGCTGCAAGTTCCTTGTTCCCCTTTGTTTTTGGTGTCTGCCCCCAGTGGCTAAGGTTGTTTCAGTGAGTTGTGTAGGCTTCCTGGTGGAGGGGACTAGTGCCTGTGTTCTGGTGGATGAAGCTGGATCTTTTCTTTCTTGTGGGCAGGTCCACATTTGGTGGTGTGTTTTGGGGTGTCTGTGGCCTTATTATGATTTTAGGCAGCCTGTCTGCTAAAGGGTGGGGTGTGTTCCTGTCTTGTTAGTTGTTTGGCTTAGGGTGTCCAGCACTGTAGCTTGCTGGTCGTTGAGTGAAGCTGGGTGTTGGTGTTGAGATGGAGATATCTGGGAGATTTTCGCTGTTTGATATTACGTGGAGCTGGGAGGTCTCTTGTGGACCAGTGTCCTGAAGTTGGCTCTCTGACCTCAGAGGCACAGGCCTGACACCTGGCTGGAGTACCAAGAGCCTGTCATCCACATGGCTTAGAATAAAAGAGAGAAAAAAAAGAAAGAGAGAAAGAAGAAGATAAAATAAAGTTATTAAAATAAAAAATAATTATTAAAAAAAATTTTAAGTAATTAACAAAAAAGAAAGAAGAGTGCAACCAAACCAAAAAACAAATCCACCAATGATAACAAGCACTAAAAAAAGAAAAGAAAAAAAAAAAAAGGATAGACAGAATCCTAGGACAAATGGTAAAAGCAAAGCTATACAGACAAAATCACACACAGAAGCATACACATACACACTCACAAAAAGAGAAAAAGGGAAA
>NW_020174061.1:387733-388109 GCF_003031525.2 Neophocaena asiaeorientalis asiaeorientalis | reverse complement strand
AGGTACATCACGTTGACTGTGGAGATTTAGTCTGCTGTTCCTGAGGCTGCTGGGAGAGATTTCCCTTTCTCTTCTTTGTTCGCACAGCTCCCGGGGCTCAGCTTTGGATTTGCAGCCCCGCCTCTGCGTGTAGGTCGCTGGAGGGCATCTGTTTTTCGCTCAGACAGGACGGGGATAAAGAGCTGCTGATTCGGGGAGGGAGGGGCACGGAGTGTGGGGCGAGCCTGCGGCGTCAGAGGCGGCGTGACATTGCACCAGCCTGAGGCGCCCGTGCATTCTCCCGGGGAAGTTGTCCCTGGATCCCGGGATCCTGGCAGTGGCGGGCTGCACAGGCTCCCGGGAGGGGGGGTGGGGATAGTGACCTGTGCTCGCACAC